>NC_042974.1:14348257-14533186 GCF_901001165.1 Salmo trutta
TCTCTCTACTATCTCTCTCTCTCTCTACTATCTCTCTCTCTCTCTACTATCTCTCTCTCTTTCTCTATATCTCTCTCTCTCTACTATCTCTCTCTCTACTATCTCTCTATCTCTCTCTTCTCTCTCTCTCTCTACTCTCGCTCTCTCTACTATCTCTCTGTCTCTCTCTCTCTACTATCTCTCTCTCTCTACTGTCTCTCTCTCTCTCTACTATCTCTCTCTCTCTCTACTATCTCTCTCTCTCTACTATCTCTCTCTCTGTCTCTCTCTACTATCTCTCACTATCTACTCTCTCTATTCTCTCTCATTCTCCCTCTCTCTACTATTTCTCTATCTCCTCTCCCTCCCTCTCTCTACTTTTTCTCTCTATCTCTCCATCTACTCTCTCTCTTTACTCTCTCATTCTCCCTCTCTCTACTATTTCTCTCTCTCTCTACTCTGTAAATAATTGTTAGGGAGGAACAAAGAGGCAGAATAATTAGCATAGCTGCTCTCTTATTGTGTGTTGGGATATTCTGACTGTCTGGGTTTATAAAAGGTCAACAGTTGTGCAGTGGTTGGTTTTATATGGGTGGCAGTAATGCACCTACAAATATGTTTCGCAAACTGCCATTAAACTCCAAAGAAGAATAAGTGGTTAGTTTATATGGGCTGGTTGGTGGTTGGTTCATGCTCATGTGCTTTAAGTAAGTTAATGTACATCACTAGATGAGGAGAAGTCATATTAAGGATTTTTCTCTCAGCATGGTAGAGAAGTAGCCCTGATATGGCTGTAGCCTCCATTATCCAGAACCAGCATGCTTCATTTCCTGCTGATGGGCTATCCACTGTGGATGGTGTTCCCATTGTATTCAATCTGGTTAGCTAGGCATATGCTAGAACATTCACACCTGGCATAATTACCTTTATTTGCCAATGACATTTATACTCATTTCAAACGGAAGGTGTGGTATGTTACCTGCACTTATGTGCAGGTAGACGCCTTTCTACATATCAGTGGGTAACTTGGACATTTGGAGGGGTGGTGGGTGTTTTTAAACCATGGGGGCTGTTTACAGTTCAAAATAGGGAGGTGTTAATGAAGTGGAAGTGGAACAATGGAAGTGTTAATGATTTACCTGCAAAAAAATAGAGAACCATTCACACTGACCTGATACCTATAGAGAAGGAGACAACCATTCACACTGATCTGATACCTATAGAGAAGGAGACAACCATTCACACTGACCTGATACCTATAGAGAAGGAGACAACCATTCACACTGACCTGATACCTATAGAGAAGGAGACAACCATTCACACTGACCTGATACCTATAGAGAAGGAGACAACCATTCACACTGACCTGATACCTATAGAGAAGGAGACAACCATTCACACTGACCTGATACCTATAGAGAAGGAGACAACCATTCACACTGACCTGATACCTATAGAGAAGGAGACAACCATTCACACTGACCTGATACCTATAGAGAAGGAGACAACCATTCACACTGACCTGATACCTATAGAGAAGGAGACAACCATTCACACTGACCTGATACCTATAGAGAAGGAGACAACCATTCACACTGACCTGATACCTATAGAGAAGGAGACAACCATCCACACTGACCTGATACCTATAGAGAAGGAGACAACCATTCACACTGACCTGATACCTATAGAGAAGGAGACAACCATTCACACTGACTGATACCTATAGAGAAGGAGACAACCATTCACACTGACTGATACCTATAGAGAAGGAGACAACCATTCACACTGACCTGATACCTATAGAGAAGGAGACAACCATTCACACTGACCTGATACCTATAGAGAAGGAGACAACCATTCACACTGACCTGATACCTATAGAGAAGGAGACAACCATTCACACTGACCTGATACCTATAGAGAAGGAGACAACCATTCACACTGACCTGATAACCTATAGAGAAGGAGACAACCATTCACACTGACCTGATACCTATAGAGAAGGAGACAACCATTCACACTGACCTGATACCTATAGAGAAGGAGACAACCATTCACACTGACCTGATACCTATAGAGAAGGAGACAACCATTCACACTGACCTGATACCTATAGAGAAGGAGACAACCATTCACACTGACCTGATTACCTATAGAGAAGGAGACAACCATTCACACTGACCTGATACCTATAGAGAAGGAGACAACCATTCACACTGACCTGATACCTATAGAGAAGGAGACAACCATTCACACTGACCTGATACCTATAGAGAAGGAGACAACCATTCACACTGACCTGATACCTATAGAGAAGGAGACAACCATTCACACTGACCTGATACCTATAGAGAAGGAGACAACCATTCACACTGACCTGATACCTATAGAGAAGGAGACAACCATTCACACTGACCTGATACCTATAGAGAAGGAGACAACCATTCACACTGACTGATACCTATAGAGAAGGAGACAACCGTTCACACTGGCCTGATACCTATAGAGAAGGAGACAACCGTTCACACTGGCCTGATACCTATAGAGAAGGAGACAACCGTTCACACTGGCCTGATACCTATAGAGAAGGAGACAACCGTTCACACTGGCCTGATACCTATAGAGAAGGAGACAACCGTTCACACTGACTGATACCTATAGAGAAGGAGACAACCGTTCACACTGACCTGATACCTATAGAGAAGGAGACAACCGTTCACACTGACCTGATACCTATAGAGAAGGAGACAACCATTCACACTGACCTGATACCTATAGAGAAGGAGACAACCATTCACACTGATCTGATACCTATAGAGAAGGAGACAACCATTCACACTGATCTGATACCTATAGAGAAGGAGACAACCATTCACACTGACCTGATACCTATAGAGAAGGAGACAACCATTCACACTGACCTGATACCTATAGAGAAGGAGACAACCATTCACACTGACCTGATACCTATAGAGAAGGAGACAACCATTCACACTGACCTGATACCTATAGAGAAGGAGACAACCATTCACACTGACTGATACCTATAGAGAAGGAGACAACCATTCACACTGACCTGATACCTATAGAGAAGGAGACAACCATTCACACTGACTGATACCTATAGAGAAGGAGACAACCATTCACACTGGCCTGATACCTATAGAGAAGGAGACAACCATTCACACTGGCCTGATACCTATAGAGAAGGAGACAACCATTCACACTGACCTGATACCTATAGAGAAGGAGACAACCATTCACACTGACCTGATACCTATAGAGAAGGAGACAACCATTCACACTGACTGATACCTATAGAGAAGGAGACAACCATTCACACTGACCTGATACCTATAGAGAAGGAGACAACCATTCACACTGACCTGATACCTATAGAGAAGGAGACAACCATTCACACTGACTGATACCTATAGAGAAGGAGACAACCATTCACACTGGCCTGATACCTATAGAGAAGGAGACAACCATTCACACTGGCCTGATACCTATAGAGAAGGAGACAACCATTCACACTGGCCTGATACCTATAGAGAAGGAGACAACCATTCACACTGACTGATACCAATAGAGAAGGAGACAACCATTCACACTGACCTGACACCTGTATTTTGGTTACAAGGTCTGTGAAAATGCAGGAATCACGACAAAGTCTTTAGGTGGCTTTTATTCTTCCATGTTTTATTTGTTGTTGTTTTTTTTAACCTCCTACCGCTTTCAGATATACCAAAACCTTGGTATACAAATGCAGGCAAGATAAATTAGTGGGATTTTGGTCTGTGTATGAAAGGGATAATGCATTTACCCAGAATTTGATTACCGTAATTTCCGGACTATTAAGCGCATCCACTGAATTAAAAAAAAATATATTATTTTGAACATAAATAAGCCGCACATGTCTATAAGCTGCAGGTGCCTACCGGTACATTGAAACAAATGAACTTTACACAGGCTTTAACGAAACACGGCTTGTAACAAAAATAAATAGGCTTTAACGAAACACGGCTTGTAACAAAAATAAATAGGCTTTAACGAAACACGGCATGTAACAAAAATAAATAGGCTTTAACGAAACACGGCATGTAACAAAAATAAATAGGCTTTAACGAAACACGGCTTGTAACAAAAAATTTAAAATTAGCAGTAAGCTTTAGTTGTCTTTTTGCACTGAGTCAATTCCTCACGCTGCTGTTTCCAACGTCTTATCATCGACTCATTAAGACCAAGCTCCCGTGCAGCAGCTCTATTTCCTTTTCCAACAGCCAGATCAATCGCCTTCAACTTGAAAGCTGCATCATATGCATTTCTCCGTGTCTTTGCCATGATGAGGGTGACAAAATGACTACCGTAATCAGAATGATGGGAAGTTTGAGAGCGCTCGATTTAATCTAAACAGGAAACAAAAAAGTTGTTTGACCTTAACCCGTTCGGCAATTTCATTGGTCTAATGAAAGCTTCATGCCGCCAAAAAACTGAGCACGTCACAGAATGTGTTTTTTTGGAGAAAAAAAAAATTAAAGCGGGAAAAATCCATATATTAGCCGCGTCATTGTTTAAGCCGGGAGGTTCAAAGCCTGGGAAAAATGTTGCGGCTTATAGTCCGGAATTTACGGTAGGTGAAATGGTGCTGTAAGCAGAATCCACAGTAAACAGAATCCACAGTAAATAGAATCCACAGTAAATAGAATCCACAGTAAGCAGAATCCACAGTAAGCAGAATCCACAGTAAGCAGAATCCACAGTAAGCAGAATCCACAGTAAACAGAATCCACAGTAAGCAGAATCCACAGTAAGCAGAATCCACAGTAAGCAGAATCCACAGTAAGCAGAATCCACAGTAAGCAGAATCCACAGTAAGCAGAATCCACAGTAAACAGAATCCACAGTAAGCAGAATCCACAGTAAACAGAATCCACAGTAAGCAGAATCCACAGTAAGCAGAATCCACAGTAAACAGAATCCACAGTAAACAGAATCCACAGTATACAGAATCCACAGTATACATAATACAGACAGAATATATCAAAAAATTATTTCAGAATCCACATCCACTATTTAGCAAAAAACTGAAGAAGAATTATGCATGGTACGGATGTATAAGCAATTTACAATGGAGTGAACATTCACACAGTTGCAATGTATTTTCTACAAACCAATATGATATAGAATCAAAAAATGAAACTGATATGGATATACATTTTCCATATTGGTGCCCATCACTAATGGGTTTAGTCTGCGGGCAAGACTAAATACCTGTTGTTCTCTAATTCTCGCCAAAATGTTTCAGATGTACTACATATTTATTTATTGGATGGTTATCTCACTGATCAGGTTCTCGCCTATCAATAATATATAGAAATCTGATCTTGCCTGTCCCTAAATAGCAGGAAGCAGATTGTATAGTCAACTTTCCAGCCAGTTGTTGACTATGATGACACCATTTACCAGATTGCAGAAGCCACTGCTCTTAAACCATTGGATGCTGTCTACCATAGCGCCCTTTGCTTTATCACAGATGACAGTTTTATTACTCAACACTGCGTGCTTGGGGCTCCCGAGTGGTGCAGCGGTCTAAGGCACTGCATCTCAGTGCTGGAGTTGTCACTACAGACCCTGGTTCGAATCCACAGCTGTATCACAACCGGCCGTGATCGGAGTCCCATAGGGTGGGATACAATTGGCCCAGCGTCGTCCGGGTTGGGGGGGTTTGGCCAGGGTAGGCCATCATTGTAAAATAAGAATTGGTTCTTAACTGACTTGCCTAGTTAAATAAAGGCAAAAAATATCAAAATAATAACAAAAAACAAATAAACAAAAAATTCCTGTATCAAAATGTTGGCCGGTCCTCATTAAAATCACGTCGTTACTCCCTTTTTGTTTTTCAAAGCTCTGCTACACAAACTTCCAACTTCCCTAACTTTGTTGTTAAAGTATGAAAGAATGAGCTCTCAGGATTGGTTAACTCTTCAGGTCCCTCTGGTCTCCACCAATTTAGGTAAATTCTGCTTTAGTTTTAGTGCACCCCATTGTTGGAATAACCTGTACAATTCCTTGCAACTTGATTCCCTGGTGCCGCTAGGGCAGTTTAGTACTTTCGTGTTAAATTAATTAATTGAGGATTGCAGTTGTTTCAATTGATCATAGTGGTTTATTTGTTGAAATTGTAGTATATTTTTTTTTGGAATGTTCGTTTTATTGATTGTGAAAATATTTGTACTCAGGGCACCATTGTGAATGAGACCCTGGTGTTAATTGGGCTCCGAATAAATACAAGTAAAAAAAGATCCGTATATATTATAGACATACACCATACGCTATTGGAGACAGCATAATCAGATGGAGACTACAGCCAAGCCATAACCAGGCAAGAAGGAGAGAAGTTGATTCAGAGTGTCTCTCTACTGACGGGGAAGTGTAAGGATCTGAGAAGCAGCGTACGATTCTCTGCTAGCCCGTCTCAGTCTCCCTGCTCTGTCATGGGCTGCGTCCCAAATGGTAACCTATTCCCTATAGGGAGCATTACTTTTGACCAGGGCCCATAGTCCAAAAGTAGCGTACTGTGTAGGGAATGGCCTCTGGTCAAAAGTAGTGCACTATGTAGGGAATAGGGTGCCATTTGGGATGTAGCCCTGTTCTTTGCAATCCCAGCTCAGTCTCACTGCATTGCCCTGAGGTCTCCAGAATTCACAAGGAGAGAGAGAAGCCCTGCCTTGATACTATTAGGTCCCACAGTCACACATGCAGCGCCAGCAAGCCAGCTCAAGCAGTGAATGAGACACTTCTGGCCTCTATCATGACAATTCATGTTGAACGTTTCCCCTCTCTCTCTCTCTCTCTCTCTCTCTCTCTCTCTCTCTCTCTCTCTCTCTCTCTCTCTCTCTCTCTCTCTCTCTCTCTCTCTCTCTCTCTCGCAGAGTGGGGCTATGCTGTGGGCTTTCCTTATAATACTGGACACAACAGTAATAATAATCTATAGTGCTTTTCATTACAGAAATACATCTCAAAGCGCTTTGCGGCTGACTGTCGCCCAGTCTTTTTGATATTTTCTGTCTATTACACTGTACCTACCCTACAGTGTCTGTCATCAGGAACAACCCCTCCCCTCACACTGACAGTCCTTCACACTGTATCAGAGTCTCCTTTGTTAGATGGTTGGGGGTATAGTGCATATGCATGGGAGTCGGGGAGGGAGGTCAAATTGAGGCCATTTATATGGCAGCTAAAATTTCATGTTTTTTAATGACTGCAAGGACTGGTCACACAACTTATTATACATTTTTTTACCTTTATTTAACCAGGAAAAGCCCATTGAGACCCAGAGTCTCTTTTTCAAGGGAGACCTGGCCAAGAAGGCAGCAACAATCAATACATGACATAATTAAAACATACAACAGTACAACAACATGATCCAGCCTAAAAAAAGCATTTACACTCCTCTGTGACAGAGTCTCCCATCAATATTTTAAATTAATTCAGTGGCACTAGCATATCTAGATGAAGCATGGATTGTATTGTTCTCTGTCTCTCTCTCTCAATTCAAAGGGCTTTATTGGCATGGGAAACACATGCTTACATTGCCAAAGCAAGTGAAATAGTTAAAAGTGAACATAGTCAAAGCTTTCCTTAAGTTTGGGTATTCTGCCACTGTGTACTCTCGGTTTGAGGCCGAATAACATTCCAGTTTGCTCAGTTTTTTTGTTAACTAATTACCACACTAGAAAGAATTATCTTTTTGTTTTTCTCATGATTTGGTTGGGTCTAATTGTGTTGATTCCAGTGATTCTCTATCTCTGTGTACCTTTCTCTCTTTTTGTCTCTCTGTGGTAAAGGAAGTGCTCGTGCTTGGCCATTTTTGTGAATACTTCCCCCTCATTGTAACCATGCTCTCTCTCCCACTCACCCAGACGCCCACTCACAGGGGTTGTTGTGGTGACAACGGTTGGGGTCTGTGTCAAATGTATATATTTTTTCTCTTATAAAACTGGCACAAACAGCATCGCTGGTAGAGTTCAGTTCACACTACCGGCTTTGTTCACTCTTTCTAACACCCTGCTTTCTTTCTCTCACTCCCTGTCTCTATCTGCCACCATTCTCCTCCTGTTTTTTTTAGAAGTGGATAAAAATAGCAGCATTGTGATCACCCCAGACAGGCCTCTCCTTTGGGCTGTCTGCTTGTTTTAAACACAGGAAGCTGCTCTCCAGCTCCTCATTTCTTATTGATTGATTTATTTGGTTGTTTCCTGTTTATACATCACTGCATTTCAGAACTGTTCTCTCCTGTTCTCCTGGTACAATATGCTTTCAATTATTGAGCCTAATATTGATTGGGAGATTTGTTGTTGTTGAGATAATCTCATTTGAATTTGTACCACTATGTCAACCAGTGACAGAATTCACCTGGCTTGTTCCCTCTCCAAATATCGTCCCACCTCGACCATCCTTCCCCAGTCCTCTCTCACTGATGAATATCTGTACCACTATGTCAACCAGTGACAGAATTCACCTGGCTTGCTCCCTCTCCAAATATCGTCCCACCTCGACCATCCTTCCCCAGTCCTCTCTCACTGATGAATATCTGCAGCCTACACAGTGACAGCACATAATAATCATAGTCAATGCTAGCTTCAGTCACGAATACACATCCGTTTTTTTACACTCTGCAATTCAAACAAATAACGAATACAAAATAGTATTGATGCAATTATAGCCCAGTGGACTTTGTTGACTAGATATTGAAATGTGTTAAAAACCCATTTAGCAGGTAGAAATTGTAGTATATTTGCAGCATTAGTAAAATGGAGGGTCTTTACTTGGAATACCAGGGAAGCCAGGGTGATGTAATGTAGCACAATGTGGCCAGCTATCCTAAAACTGTCCATACCATGAATCTATTGGCCAGTCATATCTCACACACTGTATCCAGTAAATCTATTGGCCAGTCATATCTAACACACTGTATCCAGTAAATCTATTGGCCAGTCATATCTAACACATTGTATCCAGTGAATATATTGGCCAGTCATATCTAACACATTGTATCCAGTGAATATATTGGCCAGTCATATCTAACACATTGTATCCAGTGAATCTATTGGCCAGTCATATCTCACACACTGTATCCAGTAAATATATTGGCCTGTCATATCTCCCACACTGTACTATCCTGTGAATCTATTGTCCAGTCATATCTTAGACACTGCCCACGAGAAGGGGGGAAGGGGGGGGGGGGAGAAATGGGGTCCAGGCAGATAATCAACAAGGTCATTCTGTTCCTCTTTTCTGGCTGGGCTGCACCATGTTATACAGTCTATGGGCTGCACCGTGTAATACAGTCTATGGGCTGCACCGTGTATTACAGTCTATGGGCTGTGTTATACAGTCTATTGGCTGCACCATGTTATACAGTCTATGGGCTGCACCGTGTTATACAGTCTATGGGCTGCACCGTGTTATACAGTCTATGGGCTGCACCGTGTTATACAGTCTATGGGCTGCACCGTGTAATACAGTCTATGGGCTGCACCGTGTAATCCAGTCTATGGGCTGCACCGTGTAATACAGTCTATGGGCTGCACCGTGTTATACAGTCTATGGGCTGCACCGTGTAATCCAGTCTATGGGCTGCACCGTGTAATACAGTCTATGGGCTGCACCGTGTTATACAGTCTATGGGCTGCACCGTGTTATACAGTCTATGGGCTGCACCGTGTAATCCAGTCTATGGGCTGCACCGTGTAATCCAGTCTATGGGCTGCACCGTGTAATACAGTCTATGGGCTGCACCGTGTTATACAGTCTATGGGCTGCACCGTGTTATACAGTCTATGGGCTGCACCGTGTTATACAGTCTATGGGCTGCACCGTGTTATACAGTCTATGGGCTGCACAGTATTAGACTGTCTATGCCTCTATGGGCTGCGCCACGCAGCTCAATGCACACTACAGTACAGTCCTGCTGCATGCAGCCTCTGTGTGTGGTGTCTATATGTGAAGAGCACTACCTCAGATTAGTGCATCTACGGACCTTGTTACGTAACGCTGCACACTAGTGCTTTCTGGTGGTTTCTGGGAATGAGTCACTAATATATGACTTCTCTTTTCTGACAACTTCCTTTAGCCCATGACAAAGTGCAATACCAATATAGTACAGTAGGAATAGTTTATGTAAGCACAACAAGTAGGCTTCATCCTCATTTGGTCTTCTTCATACAGTTCTCCAATGCCTGTGTTGTCCTTCCTTACCCATATAGAGTTGTGTCTCAAATGGCACCCTATTCCCTATGCCATTTGAGATGCACACGTAGTGTCATTCAGCTCTGTGGCTGACCTTGTTCTCATTCTGTGCTAATGCCCACCCAGGGTCACCTCGGCTTGGCTAAGCTCAATGTGACACAGTGCTGACCAAGCCAGCCCTGCCAGCAAAAACACATGCTCTGCTCCTAACCGTTACCATGACAAAGGCATCCACTTTCTTGGCTGGAGGAGGGATGGCTGGATGGAGAGGTGGCAGGATGGAGGGATGACAGGATGGAGGGGTGGAATAATGGAGGGGTGGAATAATGGAGGGGTGGAATAATGGAGGGGTGGAATAATGGAGGGGTGGAATAATGGGAGGGTTGGAATAATGGAGGGGTGGAATAATGGAGGGATGACAGGATGGAGGGGTGGAATAATGGAGGGGTGGAATAATGGAGGGGAGGCATAATGGGAGGGGTGGAATAATGGAGTGGTGGCAGAATGGGAGGGGTGGAATAATGGAGGGGTGGCATAATGGGAGGGGTGGCAGAATGGAGGGATGACAGGATGGAGGGGTGGAATAATGGAGGGGTGGCATAATGGGAGGGGTGGAATAATGGAGGGGTGGCATAATGGGAGGGGTGGAATAATGGAGGGGTGGCAGAATGGGAGGGGTGGAATAATGGAGGGATGACAGGATGGAGGGGTGGAATAATGGAGGGGTGGAATAATGGAGGGGTGGCATAATGGAGGGGTGGCATAATGGAGGGGTAGAATAATGGAGGGATGACAGGATGGAGGGGTGGAATAATGGAGGGTTGGAATAATGGAGGGGTGGCATAATGGAGGGGTGGCATAATGGAGGGGTGGAATAATGGAGGGGTGGCATAATGGAGGGGTGGCATAATGGAGGGGTGGAATAATGGAGGGGTGGCATAATGGAGGGGTGGCATAATGGAGGGGTGGCATAATGGAGGGGTGGAATAATGGAGGGGTGGCATAATGGAGGGGTGGCATAATGGAGGGGTGGCATAATGGAGGGGTGGCATAATGGAGGGGTGGCATAATGTAGGGGTGGAATAATGGAGGGGTGGCATAATGGAGGGTTGCCATAATGGAGGGTTGCCATAATGGAGGGGTGGAATAATGGAGGGGTGGAATAATGGAGGGGTGGAATAATGGAGGGTTGCCATAATGGAGGGGTGGCAGAATGGAGGGATGGCAGGATGGAGGGGTGGAATAATGGAGGGTTGGCATAATGGAGGGGTGGAATAATGGAGGGGTGGCATAATGGAGGGTTGGCATAATGGAGGGGTGGAGGGATGGTAGGATGGATGGATGGTAGGGTGGAGGGATGGTAGAATGGAGGGATGGTAGGATGGAGGGAGGATGACAGGATGGAGGGATGGTGGAATGGAGGGATGGTAGGAGGTAGGGATGGTAGGATGGCTGGATGGTAGGATGAGGGATAGTATGGTGGAGGGATGGTAGGATGGAGGGAGGGATGGTAGGATGGCGGGATGGTAGGATGAAGGGAGACATGGCAGGAGGGAGGGATAGTAGGGTAGCCTAGAGGTTAGAGCGTTGGGCCAGTAGCCGAAAGGTTGCTAGATCAAATCCCCGAGCTGATAAGGTAAAAATCTGTCGTTCTGCCCCTGAACAAGACAGTTAACCCACTGTTCCTAGGCTGTCATTGTAAATAAGAATTTGTTCTTAACTGACTTGCCTAGTTAAATAAAGGTTAAATAAAATAATGCAAAAATAAAAGGGTGAAGGGGTGGTAGGACAGAGGGACAGAGGGAGGGATGGTAGGGTGGAGAGATGGTTGGTTTGATGGTCGGTGCTCAACACAACATGGTAGCAACACAACATGGTACAAACATTATTGGGCACAGACAACAGCACAAAGGGCAAGAAGGTAGAGACAACAATACATCACGCAAAGCAGCCACAACTGTCATTAAGAGTGTCCATGATTGAGTCTTTGAATGAAGATAAGTAGACAATGAAAGCTCTTACAATATTTGATGATGACATGTGCACCACCAAGTCAGAACAGTAGGGGAAAGGGACCAAATTATTAGGGTGAGGCACATGGGCTACTAACAGCTTACTACACAACATACACCCAGTATTACTTTCTGAGCTAAAGTATACTGTACATACAGTTGAAGTTGGAAGTTTACATACACTTAGGTTGGAGTCATTAAAACCTGTTTTTCAACCACTCCACAAATTTCTTGTTAACAAACTATAGTTTTGGCAAGTCGGTTAAGACATCTACTCTCTGCATGACACAAGTAATATTTCCAACAATTGTTTACAGACAGATTATTTCACTTATAATTCACTGTATCACAATTCCAGTGGGTCAGAAGTTTACATACACTAAGTTGACTCTGCCTTTAAACAGCTTTGAAAATTCCAGAAAATGATGTCATGGCATTAGAAGCTTCTCATAGGCTAATTGACATAATTTGAGTCAATTGGAGGTGTAACTGTGGATGTATTTCAAGGCCTACCTTCAAACAGACCCCAGGGATACTTCCAAAGTTGTGGTGAAATGGCTTAAGGACAACAAAGTCAAGGTATTGTAGTGGCCATCACAAAGCCCTGACCTGAATCCTATAGAAAATTTGTGGGCAGAACAGAAAAAGTGTGTGCGAGCAAGGAGGCCTACAATCCTGACTCAGTTACACCAGCTCTGTCAGGAGGAATGGGCCAAAATTCACCCAACTTATTGTGGGAAGCTTGTGGAAGGCTACCAGAAACGTTTGACCCAAGTTAAACAATTTAAATGCAATGCTACCAAATACTAATTGAGTGTATGTTAACTTCTGACCCACTGGGAATGTGATGAAAGAAATAAAATCATTCTCTCTACTATTATTCTGACTTTTCATATTCTTAAAATAAAATGGTGATCCTAACTGATCTAAGACAAGGAATTTTTACTCTGATTTACCCCATCTCACCAATGAGCCACCACTTTCCACCCCATAATTTTAGTTCAGTCAGAGCTTTCTTCAACTTGCATTGCCTTGATTCCTTGATTCCTTGTGTCCTCTCACCTCCTTTTCAAAACCCACTGGAGGAGAAGGTCAAAGGGGAGGAACCTCTGGAGCAGGAAGTCAGGACCGTTGATTCTCCCATGCGGGAGAGCAAATAGTATAGAGAGTGAAGATTTAAAAAAAATTGAACAAAATCAATATAATAGGAAGAGAGTGAGAGTGTTATAAAAGTGTGTGAAAAGCCCCTGTGGATATGTTAACAGGTTAGCAGCAGAGCTTGTGGAGAGACTGTGTGGAGAGGAGCATGCTATTTCTGTTGTGTGAAACCATAGAACCTCACCCGTCACCACCACCTCCACACCTCCTGTTGAGTGAAACCGTAGAACCCGTCACCACCACCTCCACACCTTCTGTTGTGTGAAACCGTAGAACCCGTCACCACCACCTCCACACCTCCTGTTGTGTGAAACCATAGAACCCGTCACCACCACCTCCACACCTCCTGTTGTGTGAAACCATAGAACCCGTCACCACCACCTCCACACCTCCTGTTGTGTGAAACCATAGAACCCGTCACCACCTCCACACCTCCTGTTGTGTGAAACCGTAGAACCCGTCACCACCACCTCCACACCTCCTGTTGTGTGAAACCGTAGAACCCGTCACCACCACCTCCACACCTCCTGTTGTGTGAAACCGTAGAACCCGTCACCACCACCTCCACACCTCCTGTTGTGTGAAACCATAGAACCCGTCACCACCACCTCCACACCTCCTGTTGTGTGAAACCATAGAACCCGTCACCACCTCCACACCTCCTGTTGTGTGAAACCATAGAACCCGTCACCACCACCTCCACACCTCCTGTTGTGTGAAACCATAGAACCCGTCACCACCACCATTTGTTTTTTGGGAAAGCAAGAAGAGGAGGAACAGGGTAAACTGCTTTCTACTGCAAGGATGTAACCACTTGCCCACACTGTTATCCAACCACATCCCTCCCAGCCAAGGGCTGTGTCCCAATGCCACCCTATCCCTTAGATAGTTCTCTATTTTTGACCCGGGCCCATAGGGAATAGGGTGCCATTTGGGGCGCTGCCAAGGAGCCATTGTGGTAATTGTTGGGAAAAAAATAGCAGAAGGCATGCCTCTATATACCTCTATAGTGCCAACCTAGTCATTAGTGTGATTTTGTCAGTAACTCACGGTAGGCAAACTACATTGTAAAAAAAAAGGTGGTTGTCACTTGCTGGGGAATTTGAATACGTGGTTTCCCGTTTAGCTACTAGCTACACAGAGCTTTTATAGGGCATCCCAGTCAGTCAGCTGGTGGCAGAGAGGGAGGCAGGGATAGAGGGACGGGTGTTCCTGGCCATCTGTTAGCCACTGTGACCTACTATCTGTCACAACTGGAGCAGCAGGAGAGTGCAGTGCTGCATGTATCCTCCCCCAGCCTCCCCAGCCTCCCTCAGCACTGCCCCAGCCTCCCCAGCCTCCCTCAGCACTGCCCCAGTCTCCCCAGCCTCCCCAGTCCCAGCATCCCCAGTCCCAGCCTCCCCAGACTCCCCAGCCTCCCTCAGCACTGCCCCAGCCTCCCCAGCCTCCCTCAGCACTGCCCCAGTCTCCCCAGCCTCCCCAGTCCCAGCATCCCCAGTCCCAGCCTCCCCAGACTCCCCAGCCTCCCTCAGCACTGCCCCAGACTCCCCAGCCTCCCCAGTCCCAGCCTCCCCAGTCCCAGCCTCCCCAGCCTCCCTCAGCACTGCCCCAGCCTCCCCAGTCCCAGCCTCCCCAGCCTCCCTCTGCACTGCCCCAGCCTCCCCAATCCCAGCCTCCCCAGCCTCCTCAGCCTCCCTCAGCACTGCCCCAGCCTCCCCAGTCCCAGCCTCCCCAGACTCCCCTAGCCTCCCTCAGCCTTGCCCCAGCCTCCCCAGTCCCAGCCCTGCCCCAGCCTCCCCAGTCCCAGCCTTCCCTAGTCGCCCTCAGCCCTGCCCCAGCCCTGCCCCAGCTTCCCCAGCCTCCCCTATCCTCCCTCAGCCCTGCCCCAGCTTCCCCAGCCTCCCCTAGCCTCCCTCAGCCCTGCTCTAGCTTCCACAGCCTCTCCTAGCCTCCCTCAGCCCTGCCCCAGCCTCCCCTAGTCAACTGTAAGTTTCTGCAGTTGTTCTTCATCATCTTCGTAAGGTAGTCTAGCGGTTAAGAGTGTTGGGCCAGTAACCGAAATATTGCTGGTTCAAATCCTAGATCTGACTAGGTGAAAAATGTGTCGATGTGCCCTTGAGCAAGGCACTTAACCCTAATTGCTCCTGTAAGTCACTCTGGATAAAAGTGTCTGCTAAATGACTAAAATGTAAACGTGAAATGTCCTGCCTGCATTGTGGGAGGTTATTTTTGGTTGACCCACGTGAACGTGAATGTAACCAAAGACATGACTGAAACAGGAACCAACTTTGTCTCTCTAACCAATTTTTTGTAAAATGTACACACATACACTGAGTGTACAAAACATTAGGAACAGCTGGTCTTTCCATGACATAGACTGACCAGGTGAATCCAGGTGAAAGCTATGATCCCTTATTGATGTCACTTGTTAAATCCACTTCAATCTGTGTAGATGAAGAGGAGGTCACAGGTTAAAGGAGGATTTTGAAGCCTTGAGACAAAAATGTTAAGTGCTTTTGAACTGGGTATGGTAGTAGGTGCCAAGGACACCGGTTTGTGTCAAGAACTGCATCGCTGCTGGGTTTTTCACACTCAACAATTTCCTGTGTGTATCAAGAATGGTCCACCATCTAAAGGACATTCAGCCAACTTGAAACAACAGTGGGAAGCATTGGAGTCACCATCCCTGTGCAACGCTTTCGAAACCTTGTAGAATCCACGCCCTGACAAATTGAGACTGTTCTGCTCAAATCAATATTAGCATATGTGTATGTTTTGTACACTCAGTGTATATTTTCGGTCTGTGACTGTGTGATATGGGAGCTGGAGACATGTTTATTTCGACATTACAAAGAAAAACTTCTAGAAACAATGGCAACACACTGCCGTGTTGCACTGAGCCTTGCTGTTGGAAAACTACATCAGTGTCTTTCGGCTGTTGCAGATGCACCTCCCCTGACTTCATTCCTTGACTTTCGTCTGCAGTCGGTTGTGTCAGCCTTACCACTCAAACAAGCCCATTGATTGCCACAGTGCCAGCTTATCCGCCCCGCCCAGTCAGTGTTCATCTGCTGTGGTCTTAGATGGGGGGAGGAATGGACGGAGGGACGGAGGAAGAGAGAGAGGTATGGATGGTTGATTGAATGGAGGGAGGAAGAGATAGAGGGCAGGATGGATGAATGGAGGGAGATGGAGGGAGGAAGGGAGGGAGGAAGAGATGGAGGGCAGGATGGATGAATGGAGGGAGATGAAGGGAGGAAGGGAGGGAGGAAGAGATGGAGGGCAGGATGGATGAATGGAGGGAGATGAAGGGAGGAAGGGAGGGAGGAAGAGATGGAGGGCAGGATGGATGAATGGAGGGAGATGAAGGGAGGGAGGAAGAGATAGAGGGCAGAATGGAGGGAGATGGAGGGAGGAAGGGACGGAGGAAGAGAGAGAGGTATGGATGGTTGATTGAATGGAGGGAGGAAGGAAGCGATAGAGGGCAGGATGGATGAATGGAGGGAGATGGAGGGAGGAAGGGAGGGAGGAAGAGATGGAGGGCAGGATGGATGAATGGAGGGAGATGGAGGGAGGAAGGGAGGGAGGAAGAGATGGAGGGCAGGATGGATGAATGGAGGGAGATGAAGGGAGGGAGGAAGAGATAGAGGGCAGAATGGAGGGAGGAAGGGACGGAGGAAGAGAGAGAGGTATGGATGGTTGATTGAATGGAGGGAGGGAGGAAGAGATAGACGGCAGGATGGATGAATGGAGGGAGATGGAGGGAGGCAGGGAGGATATGAGGACATCATGTTAGATAATCAGTGTGTGTCTGACCCTTAGTGGGATAATCCATATAAGGAAGAAGTAAATCTCTTGATTTTGGAGAAGGAAGAAAGTATTGGTGTGTGTGTGTGTGTGTGTGTGTGTGTGTTTTTGCCTTGTCAGTCAGTGTGCAAAGCTGAAGCCCAACACAGACAGGTATTACAGACACATCTGGATGTAGGGTTTCCTACATGTTTTAATACACTGGTCTCTGTTCACAAGGCCATGAAATGGGGCAGGAAGGCGCACCAGCTGTGGCCTCTTGATCATTCAACTCAAGGAGCGAGCTTCCATGTGAGACAGTCACAAATTACAACCTACTTTTTATGTAGTGCACTACTTTTGAATTCAATTGAGAACTCCATTTGTGCCAAGTCTACTAGTGCTATGGTGGTGCTTCAGACACAAACAGACAGGGCTCTGGTCAAAAGTTGTGCACTATATAGGGAATAAGGTGCTATTTTGGACACACACAGTGACAGAGAGTAAGACAGATTTGTAGGACCACTTTCAGTTGTTTTAACTGTTGATGTGCTAATGCCCTCAAACTCAGCTCTGGACCTCGAAGCCAGTTCCACTAGTTTATTTTATTTTCCCCCTCTAATCAGGGATTTAGACCTGGGACACCAGGTGGGGTGTAGTTAATTATCAGGTAGAACAGAATACCAGTCCGGACCTCGTAGGGTAAGATTTGAATACCCCTGTGCTAATGCCAGGCTACATCCATTACGAAGGAGAAACATATTTTTTGTCTGCCTATAATCCATATTATCCTAGTCCGCCTAAATACAAAGGCAACCTAAATCACACAACCCATTAAGACCGTGTGTGTGTGTGTGCGTGCGTGCGTGCGTGCGTGTGTGTGTGTGCACGTGTGCGCATGACTCTATAGTTCTGAGCTGGCATTTATATGGCCATGGGAAGTGTCATCAACAGTGTCATCAACAGTGTATGTACTGTACGATGGCTGCTTTGATGCAAGGCCTTCTCTTCCTAGTGTTCTATTGGAAAATGTTTGATCCAACGGCACAGACCTAGGTACAGTTTAACACAGTCAAAGAAATGTGCCTCACCTCAACCTTCCCAGTATTCAATGATGTATGGAAACACAGATAATACTCTTATCTACTTCTCTCAGGGGGAGGTTGATTGAATCATAGGGGCAATGTCAAATCTGACAAGCACTTCACTGTGCGGTTGCTACGGAGACAGAGACCATGTGATTTAGACAGCGCTGATCAAGCAAAGAGATGCTATTGTGTATGTCCGTACTGACTACTCTGAGGCACAAACAGATCTAGAGTAAGAAAATGAGAAAAGCTGGCATACATAAAGACAGTTTAACATGGAGGAAGAGGGATATTAACATAAAGACAGTTTAACATGGAGGAAGAGGGATATTAACATAAAGACAGTTTAACAGAGAGGAAGAGGGATATTAACATAAAGACAGTTTAACATGGAGGAAGAGGGATATTAACATAAAGACAGTTTAACAGAGAGGAAGAGGGATATTAACATAAAGACAGTTTAAAATGGAGGAAGAGGGATATTAACATAAAGACAGTTTAACATGGAGGAAGAGGGATATTAACATAAAGACAGTTTAACAGAGAGGAAGAGGGATATTAACATAAAGACAGTTTAAAATGGAGGAAGAGGGATATTAACATAAAGACAGGTTAACATGGAGGAAGAGGGATATTAACATAAAGACAGTTTAACATGGAGGAAGAGGGATATTAACATAAAGACAGTTTAACAGAGAGGAAGAGGGGTATTAACAGAAAGACAGTTTAACAGAGAGGAAGAGGGGTATTAACAGAAAGACAGTTTAACAGAGAGGAAGAGGGGTATTAACAGAAAGACAGTTTAACGTGGAGGAAGAGGGATATTAACATAAAGACAGTTTAACATGGAGGAAGAGGGATATTAACATAAAGACAGTTTAACAGAGAGGAAGAGGGATATTAACATAAAGACAGTTTAACATGGAGGAAGAGGGATATTAACCTAAAGACAGGTTAACAGAGAGGAAGAGGGATATTAACATAAAGACAGTTTAACAGAGAGGAAGAGGGGTATTAACAGAAAGACAGTTTAACGTGGAGGAAGAGGGGTATAAACAGAAAGACAGTTTAACATGGAGGAAGAGGGATATTAACAAAGACAGTTTAACGTGGAGGAAGAGGGATATTAACATAAAGACAGTTTAAAATGGAGGAAGAGGGGTATTAACAGAAAGACAGTTTAACGTGGAGGAAGAGGGATATTAACATAAAGACAGTTTAACAGAGAGGAAGAGGGATATTAACATAAAGACAGTTTAACAGAGAGGAAGAGGGGTATTAACAGAAAGACAGTTTAACGTGGAGGAAGAGGGATATTAACATAAAGACAGGTTAACAGAGAGGAAGAGGGGTATTAACAAAGACAGTTTAACAGAGAGGAAGAGGGATATTAACCCTCCCTGGAAGACCAAAGAGGAGAGTGGCAGTGACCGTGAAGGAGAGGAGGCTTTTACAGTTAAGCCATGTTGGCAGCTCCAACTCTCCTTGTGTGTGTGTGTAGCAGCTGCAGTGGCCAGGCCTGCATTAGCATGCTGAAGGTGCTTATGTAAACTGTCATGGTCTACGTCCCAAATAGCACCGTATTCCCTATAAAGTGTACCACCTATAGGGCTCTGGTCAAAAGCAGTGCACTATGTAGGGAATAGTGTGTCATCTGGGATGGACCCATGCTGTTGGAGCTGGGCCAATGTGGGAATCTCTGCTCTGAAATGGGCCACTATCTATTCTATGAGAGGTGCTTTGTTTTATACTGTGGTTGATTTGAGGCCTGTTACCGAAATATAGTAGCACTTTGGTAGTTAAAGCAAGCTCTGACTGAGGCAAATTTTGTGATGGAAATGGTTTGTATTCATTATTAGAGGTGAATGACGTGTCAGTGTAATGCACTAAAGACAACACTATGTTGTCACCTCTGTCCCACCTCCACCCACCCATCTGAACATATTGGATCTAAGGCCTTCTTCCAACATGGATAGAGACATCCTGAATTATAAACATGCAACTACTTCTCAATCAGTCAATCAATCAGACACCTAGCCTAAGTAAAATCAGTCTGAATAAACTGTTTTGTAATAAACTTCATTGTGAACGGTCCATCTCTCAGGTGTTTGCCACCTACCCCAACGAGGACTATGACCGTCGGAACGAGGACGTGGACCCCATGGCTGCATCTGCCGAGTACGAGCTGGAGAAGAGGGTGGAGAGGCTCGATCTGTTCCCCGTTGCGCTGGAGAAAGGTACACCTCAGCCAAATTACCCCCATAACCTTCATCTGGGATTCAGTTACCTTCATAACTTTAATCCGGAATTCCGTTATCCCCATAACCATAATGTGGCAATCTGGGATTCAGTTATCACCATAACCTTAATGTGTCAATCTGGGATTCAGTTATCCCCATAACCATAATGTGGCAATCTGGGATTCAGTTATCACCATAACCTTAATGTGTCAATCTGGGATTCAGTTATCCCCATAACCATAATGTGGCAATCTGGGATTCAGTTATCCCCATAACCTTAATGTGGCAATCTGGGATTCAGTTATCACCATAACCTTAATGTGGCAATCTGGGATTCAGTTATCCCCATAACCATAATGTGGCAATCTGGGATTCAGTTATCACCATAACCTTAATGTGGCAATCTGGGATTCAGTTATCACCATAACCTTAATGTGGCAATCTGGGATTCAGTTATCCCCATAACCATAATGTGGCAATCTGGGATTCAGTTATCCCCATATCCTTAATGTGTCAATCTGGGATTCAGTTATCCCCATAACCTTAATGTGTCAATCTGGGATTCAGTTATCACCATAACCTTAATGTGGCAATCTGGGATTCAGTTATCCCCATAACCATAATGTGGCAATCTGGGATTCAGTTATCACCATAACCTTAATGTGGCAATCTGGGATTCAGTTATCACCATAACCTTAATGTGGCAATCTGGGATTCAGTTATCCCCATATCCTTAATGTGTCAATCTGGGATTCAGTTATCCCCATAACCATAATGTGGCAATCTGGGATTCAGTTATCCCCATAACCTTAATGTGGCAATCTGGGATTCAGTTATCACCATAACCTTAATGTGGCAATCTGGGATTCAGTTATCCCCATATCCTTAATGTGTCAATCTGGGATTCAGTTATCCCCATAACCATAATGTGGCAATCTGGGATTCAGTTATCCCCATATCCTTAATGTGTCAATCTGGGATTCGAATAACAACAACGATCATTCCCAGATTGCCCATTCAAGAAAACTCCCTTCACAGTACTTATATTTCACAGTACTCTAAAGAAGAGTTCCCCATCTCCATTCTCTTGAGACAATCAGACAATCAATCCCCATTAGCACCCATCCATCATTTCTCCATCATCCCTCCATCTTCCCTCCAGTTGTCCCTCCTCCCAAGAGGGAATTCTCAATCCCTCCATCTGCCAACCAGTTATCGCTCCTCCTAAATGGGAATTCTCAATCATTCCATCTGGCTTCCAGTTATCCCTCCTCCGAAGAGGGAATTCTAAATCCCTCCATCTTCACATTGACAGGATGTTAACATAGGGTAAAATGACTGTCACAGGAAAACATTGATTTGAAAAGCTATTATGAAACAAAAGAGCATTTCATTTTCATCATGGATTAAGATAACTATGATTGTATTTTCTTCTCACAGTATTTCTCCTATATCCACTGTGTCTTCAGATGGTGATGGGCTAGGTATCAGTATCATTGGGATGGGGGCGGGGGCAGACATGGGCCTGGAGAAACTGGGCATCTTTGTCAAGACGGTTACCGATAAAGGAGCAGCGCACCGGGACGGCAGGTATGTCACAAAATGGTGTCCTCTCCATCTACGGCTTGTCCATCTATACTCCTGGCAGATTTACCTGAACAAGTTCTGCATGATTTAATCATCTTTTTTAGTTTTTTTGTGACCAACTTTTAATTTAGTTAGTCATTTATTCAGAAGGTGGTTACAGGTACAGGTTTAACATTGAAAGTCATTTTAATTCAGTTATATTCAGTTATCATATTTGCATTTCATATATTCACAAACAGTATTTCTTGTACCTGTGGGCTGCCACAAAAACAAAAAACACACAAAAATAATGCATACACAGATAAAGAAAAAAAAGTCTCCCCCTCCCTAATCCATTCCCCCAACCCCCTCAGTCCCCCTCCCCTTACCCATTCCCTCAAAACCCTCAGTCCCCCACCCCAACCCATTCCCTCAAAACCCTCAGTCCCCCTCCCCAACCCATTCCCTCAAAACCCTCAGTCCCCCTCCCCAAACCATTCCCTCAAAACCCTCAGTCCCCCTCCCCAACCCATTCCCTCAAAACCCTCAGTCCCCCCCCAACCCATTCCCTCAAAACCCTCAGTCCCCCTCCCCAAACCATTCCCTCAAAACCCTCAGTCCCCCTCCCCAACCCATTCCCTCAAAACCCTCAGTCCCCCTCCCCAACCCATTCCCTCAAAACCCTCAGTCCCCCCCCAACCCATTCCCTCAAAACCCTCAGTCCCCCTCCCCAACCCATTCCCTCAAAACCCTCAGTCCCCCCCCAACCCATTCCCTCAAAACCCTCAGTCCCCCCCCAACCCATTCCCTCAAAACCCTCAGTCCCCCCCCAACCCATTCCCTCAAAACCCTCAGTCCCCCCCCAACCCATTCCCTCAAAACCCTCAGTCCCCCTCCCCAACCCATTCCCTCAAAACCCTCAGTCCCCCTCCCCAACCCATTCCCTCAAAACCCTCAGTCCCCCCCCAACCCATTCCCTCAAAACCCTCAGTCCCCCCCCAACCCATTCCCTCAAAACCCTCAGTCCCTCCCCAACCCATTCCCTCAACACCCTCAGTCCCCCTCCCCAAACCATTCCCTCAAAACCCTCAGTCCCCCTCCCCAAACCATTCCCTTAACCCCCTCAGTCCCCATCCACACGCCTGCATCCTCCCTACCCACTGGAAACCATGTTTCCCAGCCCTTCCCACCCCGCCAAGAACCCCCCCTCCCGCATCTTCATCTACCCTACCGCACCTCCCTGACCCGAAGAAAGCATGCCACCCACCCCTTCCCATCCCGCCCAGCAACTGAGGTTGCTTATCAGTCCCCCTCCCACCCAGTTGATGAATTGAATCAGGTGAGCCAATTTAGGAAAGATTGGGAAACCCTGGTTTAAGAGATAAATGAATACCACTTCTTCCAGGGCAATGGGAGCCATAATATTTATCTCTATTCTCAGCCAGGGAGCAGAAGAGTCATGTCTAAACCAATTTATAATTGGACGAAATGCTAGTCCTTGAATTGAATGATTAATGATGATTTAATAATGTAAGAAGCAATCAACCATCTGAGATGAGCCAGACTAGTGTATCTAGTAGTAGTATTCACATCTTGGTCTAGCTAGCTGATTTGATATGGTTCCTTGTGTGAGCATGTCTCGCTTGCAAGATAGATTTCTATCTCAATGAGACAAACCTGTATAAAATAAAAGATGTCTGAAAACGTAAGCATGTTATACGAGTCCTGACTGAGGCTGTTGTGCTGCTTTGTGTTTCTCCATCCAGGATCCAGGTGAATGACCTGATAGTGGAGGTGGATGGGACCAGTCTGGTGGGGGTCACCCAGACCTTCGCTGCCTCCGTCCTCAGGAACACCACAGGCACCGTCAAGTGAGGATACGGTTTTGGGGATTCATCCCAAATGACCCTATTCCCTTTATAGTGCACTACTTTTGACCAGGGCCCAACTAATGCACCTTTTAAAGGAATTTTAAAACAATGAGCTACTGAAAAAGAATAGAGTTGTTTTGATGGACGTCACTCTCAAACACTTGAATACAGACAGACAGGTTAAATTGCTTGGCCCTGTATGAAGTTGGGCTCATCAAGTCTGATCTCTTCTTTGTGTTGTACAGCGTGATGTCAGACACCATTAAGGTTTTCTGGAGACATGTTCTTCTTAGTTTGCAGCAGCTTTAGACTCTAGAGAGACTGTCAAAATGGCTCATTATATGCTCTGAGAGAGACATGTTTTTCAGTGTATTACCCTCCTCAGCTATGTAAGAAGAATCTGCAGTTCAGGATATCATTTATTTAACCTTTATTTAACTAGGCAAGTCAGTTAAGAACACATTTTTATTTACAATGACGGCAGTTATCAGTTAACTTCCTTGTTCAGGGACAGAACAACAGATTTTTACCTTGTCAGCTCGGGGATTCGATCTAGCAGCTGATCTAGTACCCATATTCAATCTAGTACCCATAGTCAGTCAGTTATCACATCCTCCCACATACATACTGCATAGATCAGGTCACGCAGAGTAGTCATCAGAAGCCAAATAGGGCCATGATGATAGTATGATGAAGAGCCAACACTTCCCTTCATAGATATAGCAACAGGACCACAGCAGAACCACAGACAAAGCTGAAACTCTACATTTGGACCATAGCAGAGCATAAAAACATCCCCATCATCCTCACAGCAGGCATCAACACAATTATCATTCCGAAATGCCAGAGGGGTCTATTTGTGGTTGACTGAATGGGGCACCAGAGTTCCCCAATCCCCAACACTCCTTTGTCGTCCTATAGGCTCATTCATTCATTATTCAGGAACTAGTCGTCAGTGGAGCTATGGGGGTAATTGTTAGCGTGTGGTGTGTGGTGTGTCTGTGTTCCTGTGTGTGTGTGTTCCTGTGTGCGCGTGTGCGTGCGTGTGTAATTGTTAGTGTTGTGTGACTTGTCGAAGATCAGAGCCCTCTTCAGAGATTGCTCATGAATTATAGAACAGGGTAGACGTGGAAGGAAGGGCTGAGGCAGGTGGTCAGGCGGTCAGTCCTATTCATAAAAATGTCAGCCAGAGGAATGGATGGATGGCTGAGGATGGGAACTGTGTTGGTTAGCATTTAATTACATGATAGTTAGCAGAGGGAATTGTAAGTCTGTTATGGTGGTCTTGATAACTGACTGACTATGGCTACTCATTCTGAACTGCTCAGATTCTTTTTACATAGCTGAGGAGGGTGTTACACTGAGAAACAGAGCATATATTGAGTCAAAATAATCTAAATGTTGAAACAGGCTATATAATTATTTAACCTCTTGCTAAGGGACCATATCATAGAGGTTCCTCTTATTGCAGTCCACATAGGAAGACATTTTCAAAAGCTGTGTAATGTAATGCAGGTTTCTGATTGGTCGAGAGAAGCCGGGCGAACAGAGTGAGGTGGCCCAGCTGATCCAACAGACCCTGGAACAGGAGCGCTGGCAGAGAGAGGTGATGGAACAACGCTACAGCCAGTACATGGAGGACCAAGAGGTAAGTCTCCAACCAGTCTCCAACCAGTCTCCAACCAGTCTCCAATCAGTCTCCAACCAGTCTCCAACCAGTCTACAACTAGTCTATATCCAGCATAGGTAGGTCCACAACCAAATTAGCCGGTGAACGGACAACCAAGAGGTACAGTACAGATGGACAGAAAGACTAGTCCAATAAGAAAACAGATGTTGTTTTATGTTGAAAAGGTTTTTGCCCAAAAGAACACGACCCTGAACACGGCCAGTTTAGAGACAGAAATGGAAGCCTGGTCACTATTTGAATTTTTCAAATGACTATGAAGCTTTTTAGGTCAATCGTTGCCTTTGTGTGTTCTCTTTTCCCCTCAGCTTTAGGATTAAGATATGTGTGCCAATCGCATCTTTGTCAGAAGGGACCCAAAGCCGGTGCCTGTATTGAGTGAGCTGAATGGGCGTGTGTCCATAGGTACGCTGTTACTGTTCAGTGTAGCCTGCAGACAGTATAAACACAAGTCTGCTTCCCAAAATACACTATTCTTCCTATGGACTCTGGTCAAAAGTAGTACACTATATAGACAATAGGGTGCCATTTTTGATGCACACCAACAGGTCAGTTCAGAGAGCCTAGGTCAAATAAGATAAATGAAATGATGTCCCCCTAGGACTCCTTTTTTAATCTGTTTATAACGTTCTGGCCACTTCTCTCTGGGTTGTTGGGGTAGACATTTTATAGGACTTCCAACCCCCAATTGGTTCAGGTCATCAGCCCAGTCCAAGCTCTTCTCTGTCCTGGTACCCCAATGGTGGAACCAGCTTCCCCCTAAAGTCTATCTCTTCTCTGTCCTGGTACCCCAATACCAGCTTCCCCCTAAAGTCTATCTCTTCTCTGTCCTGGTACCCCAATACCAGCTTCCCCCTATAGTCAAGCGCTTCTCTGTCCTGGTACCCCAATACCAGCTTCCCCCTACAGTCAAGCGCTTCTCTGTCCTGGCACCCCAATACCAGCTTCCTCCTACAGTCTATCTCTTCTCTGTCCTGGCACCCCAATACCAGCTTCCCCCTACAGTCTATCTCTTCTCTGTCCTGGCACCCCAATACCAGCTTCCCCCTACAGTCAAGCGCTTCTCTGTCCTGGCACCCCAATACCAGCTTCCCCCTACAGTCAAGCGCTTCTCTGTCCTGGCACCCCAATACCAGCTTCCCCCTAAAGTCAAGCTCTTCTCTGTCCTGGCACCCCAATACCAGCTTCCCCCTACAGTCAAGCTCTTCTCTGTCCTGGCACCCCAATACCAGCTTCCCCCTACAGTCAAGCTCTTCTCTGTCCTGGCACCCCAATACCAGCTTCCCCCTACAGTCAAGCTCTTCTCTGTCCTGGCACCCCAATACCAGCTTCCCCCTACAGTCAAGCTCTTCTCTGTCCTGGCACCCCAATACCAGCTTCCCCCTACAGTCAAGCTCTTCTCTGTCCTGGCACCCCAATACCAGCTTCCCCCTACAGTCAAGCTCTTCTCTGTCCTGGCACCCCAATACCAGCTTCCCCCTACAGTCAAGCTCTTCTCTGTCCTGGCACCCCAATACCAGCTTCCCCCTACAGTCAAGCTCTTCTCTGTCCTGGCACCCCAATACCAGCTTCCCCCTACAGTCAAGCGCTTCTCTGTCCTGGCACCCCAATACCAGCTTCCCCCTACAGTCAAGCTATTCTCTATCCTGGCACCCCAATGGTGGAAACAGCTTCTCCCTAAAGTCAAGCTCTCTTCTGGCATCCCAATACCAGCTTCCCCCTAAAGTCAAGCTCTTCTCTGTCCTGGCACCTTATTGGTTGAAAAAGCTTCTCCCAAAAGGCAAGCCCTTCTCTGTCCTGGCACCCCAATAGCAGCTTCCCCCTAAAGTCAAGCTCTTCTCTATCCTTGCACCCCGATCGTGAAACCAGCTTCCCACTAAAGTCAGGACAGCGGAGTCCCTGTCCATCTTCTGAAAACGTCTGAAACCTTATTGAAAAGTATCTTAAATAACTTTCACGGTGCCCCAGATGCCCACTTCCCCCTCAAAAAGGCACTTGTCTTTTCCTACTAGCTCTGACTTTGCTGATGAGTACTTTGTTGAGGGAAAATGTACTTGGTACGCTTCTGATGTGTTGATGTCTCACCTAGCTATCTTAAGATGAATCACTAAGTTGCTCTGGATAAGAGTGTCTGCTAAATGACTCAATTGTAAATGTCATCACCTATCACAACGAGGATGACCTCTATGCAATCAAAATCCTATGAGGATGCAGGACATTCTTATATTCTCCATCTTATTACAATGACATGCAGAATGATAGCATTATGGCTGAGGTTTAGTTCTGGTGTGTTCTCACCCCCTATCTAGGGACCCGCTTCACTGGTGTTATATGCCATCTAGTGGCCAGTCTCCATACCAATAGAGAACCAACCATGAAGCTCTTGTAGAGGCAGCAGTCACAGGCAATTATAAAAATGCTATGGGATGGATGGATGGATGGACAGATGGAACTATATTGAACCTTTGGCCGTCTCAAAACCTGGAGGCATTGTGAGAAACCCCAGACCCAATCGAGACTTCAGGCTCACCTGTCCGCTCTTCCCCCAGGGTGGCGAATATGGTACTGACGAGGAGGAGGATGACGAGGAGGAGGTCAGCCCCACGCATCCCTCTGCCATCGAGGTGTTTGAACTGGCTGAGAACGAGGACATCTCCCCACTGGAGACGGACCCTGAGAAGCTGGCCCATAAGTACCAGGAAGTGAGAGAAGACAAAGTTAAAGAAAAGGCCTGCGTCACTCTATTCCTTATGTAGTGCACTACTTACTTACTGACTTACTCTCTCTCTCCACCTCTCTCTCTTTCTCTCCCTCTGTCTGTCTCTCTCACTCTCTCTCTGTCTCTCTCTCTCTCTCTCTCTCTCTCTCTCTCTCTCTCTCTCTCTCTCTCTCTCTCTCTCTCTCTCTCTCTTTCTCTTTCTCTCTCTCTCTCTCGCTCTCCTCAGCTTCACATAAAGCATGCTGTAACACAGGCAGAGATCCAACAGCTGAAAAAAAAGGTTGTTATATTATGTCATTCTTATTATTTCCTAATGTTTAATTGTAAATATGGCCAGTTGATATACAGTGGCCTTTACAGTTTTCATCCCCTGCCTGTCTGTTTGTGTACATGTGCATGTGTGTGTTTGTGTGCTTCTCCACACTCCCAGCTGAACCATGCAAAGCAGGACAAGCAGCGCTGGCGTGTGGACAAGACCCAGTTGGAGCAGACCCTGCAGGAGAACAAGGAGCGCATGGAGAAGCTGGAGGGTTACTGGATGGAGGCCCAGAGTCTGTGTCAGGCTGTGGACGAGCACCTGAAGGAGACCCAGGCCCAGTACCAGGCTCTGGAGCGCAAGTACAGCAAGGCCAAGCGCCTCATCAAGGAGTACCAGCAGAAGTAAGGCCGGGACACACACACACATTGCATTGAGAGTGTGGTAAGGTTGTATGTTAATTACAGTGAATAATAGAAAAGAAAGTAGAACTTGTTCAGTCTGCGACAATGTTTCCAATGTTTTAGCCCCAAGGCTTTTCTCAGAGCTCATTCATTACAGTGGAAATGCAAGTGGTTTTAGAGTGGTGTGATTGGTGTCTCTGTGATGGCTCTTCTCCAGGGAGATTGAGTACCTGAAGAAGGAGACTCAGCGCTGTCTTCAGGACGGGGCCGAGGCATCACTGAGGGAGGAGTCAGGACAGCTCCATGAACAGGTAATAGTGGAGACTGATGGTTGTATGAGTGGTTCCTGGGTTTGATTCCCGCTGGGGTCACCGATATGAAAAATATATGCACGCATGACTGTAAGTCGCTTTGGATAAAACTGTCTGTTAAATGGCATATATTATTATTATATTATAAATGTCATCGTGTGCAGCCATCAGGGAGACCATTGATTACACAGAACGTTGGCAGTTGCAGACAACTTTGTGATTGAGAAACTTGATTGAATGTATTATGGTAACAATTCAAGTTTCTAGTAGTCCATCATCTATAATACACAAACGTGACCATAACTTTCTGTGTTTGTTTGCAGGTAGCAGATCTGGAATGCAGGGTTGAGGAACTGAAATCTGAACCTTTATAAAAGCCTTGTTTTCTAAGAGTCTCTTCAAGAATTTCCAGAAGTGAATACGAGGATAGTGTTATTGTACTTGCAGTGGACCCATGGTATTTCTTGTCTCAAACTTTAGCCTGGTTTGCGGTCGAAAACAGGTACCCTCAGGCTTTGTATTTCTTTATGTCATCTCTTTATGTAACAACTCTTTCAATCCCGTTTTGTTTTTAGATTTCCCAGCTGGTAATATTGCCAATAACTACTGGTTTGTCTGACAGTTTAATCAACCATTTTCTTAACATTCCAAAATACTGACAAGAACGTCCATGGAGCTCTAACCGTTGCTGTTCCTAACTTTTCATTCCCAGTGTTCAGTATTTTACAATTTGATCACAAATCGTGTTTTTGGGTGAATTAGAAGACCGGGCTTTTGATTTCAATTGCCAAAACAAATCAAATTTCTTTCTTTTATTTGCCTATTTTGTAAGTGCCGTTTCATTTTCTGGATTGTCATTGTACAGCTGTAATACTGTATGTGGTTTATAAAACAAAAGTTTGCTTTGTATTTTTATTAATATATGTATAACATTTAACATATACAGTATGACATAATGGAGTCAACAGTTGGTGCTTATGTGACTGAGGAAGATGTGTAACTAGTCAAATGTCCACACTGGAGAAGACATACACTACCGTTCAAAGGTTTGGGGTCACTTAGAAATGCCCTTGTTTTTGAAAGAAGAGCACATTTTTTTTGTCCATTAAAATAACATCAAATTGATCAGAAATACAGTGTAGACATTGCTAATGTTGTAAATTACTATTGTAGCTGGAAACGGCTGATTGTTAATGGAATATCTGCATAGGCGTACAGAGGCCCATTATCAGCAACCATCACTCCTGTGTTCCAATGGCACAATGTGTTAGCTAATCCAGGTTTATCATTTTAAAAGGCTAATTTCTTCATTAGAAAACCCTTTTGCAATTATGTTAGCACAGCTGAAAACTGTTGTGCTGGTTAAAGAAGCAATACAACTGGGCTTCTTTAGACTAGTTGAGTATCTGGAGCATCAGAATTTGTGGGTTCGATTAGAGGCTCAAAATGGCCAGAAACAAAGAACTTTCTTCTGAAACTCATCAGTCTATTCTTCTTCTAAGAAATGAAGGCTGTTCCATGCGAGAAATTGCCAAGAAACTGAAGATCTCGTACAACGCTGTGTACTACTCCCTTCACAGAACAGCACAAACTCTCTCTTACCAGAATAGAAAGAGGAGTGGGAGGCCCCGGTGCACAACTGAGCAAGAGGACAAGTACATTAGAGTGTCTAGCTTGAGAAACAGACGCCTCACAAGTCCTTAACTGGCAGCTTCATTAAATAGTGCCCACAAAACACCAGTCTCAACATCAACAGTGAAGAGGCGACTCCGGGATGCTTGCCTTCTAGGCAGAGTTCCTCTGTCCAGTGTCTGTGTTCATTTGCCCATCTTAATCTTTTATTTATATTGGCCAGTCTGAGATATGGCTTTTTCTTTGCAACTCTGCCTAGCTAACACAACATGCCATTGGAACACAGGTTGCTGATAATGGGCCTCTGTACGCCTTTGAAAATATTCCATAAAAAATCTTCCGTTTCCAGCTACAATAGTAATATTTCGGATCAATATGATGTTATTTTAATAGACAAAAAAATAGCTTTTCTTTCAAAAACGACATTTCTAAGTCATCCCAAACATTTGAACGGTAGCGTAGCTTGATTGAACGTTTGGGGCTTCACTGGAATGAAAGTGGCAAGAGGTGGGCTATCTCCTACAATTACATCAGGAATCCAACTTTTGCAGGAGTTTGACACTTCAAACAGTCAACTGCTGCCACAGCCATACAGTATGTGTATTGTTAGTCAACTCCGCTACCCAGTAATGGCTACTGATGGGAATCAGTGAGAGTATACTAAACCTTCAGTAATAACCCCTTTCTTATTCAACTAACTAAACTTACATAACTCCATATGTGCTGTACCACAAAGGGACATGACATGATTGGAATCTTATCGTTTTTTTTATTTTTTATTGTGAATGTTATCAAAGATGTATTCAACACCGACTGAATGGCAGACACAAGAACTGGTGACTGAAACAGAGGGACGAGGCGTCGTGAACTTGTCCATCGTGAACACAACCATGGACTTTGAAGGTGATGAAACATTCCTCCTCGTAAACATCATATGTGAGGTATTGGAGAAAAGCAATGCAAAGAAACAAGTGTTGATGAAAGGAGGAATGAATTTCAGAGGCTAGACCTGGGGGATTTCATGAAGACAGTGTTAGATAATGTTATCAAATGAACACATACTGTATCTCATGGGCATGTTTCGAGTGTTTTCATCAGATTTTAGGCTTGGACAGGGAACATGCTTTGCATTGTTTTGTGCAATAAATGGTGAACTGTGATACTGAAGTCAGTTATTTTTTTTATAACTTCTTCCATTTTACATTTCCCTCATCTTCAGATCACAAACTGAATTATACTCCAGGGACAATAGAGCTATATTCTACTCTAAATTGGAAATGGCATATTATGAATAATAAACACATTGGTCATCAAAAAGAAAGGAAGACCAAGGCACTCCTCATATAATTAATTAAAAAGCCTTTATTTGTATGGCATGTTCAATGGAAACAGTTTACAAACTCTGACGCCTTCGTCAGGGAGTACAAAGATATGACAATGCAATGTCCTATTTTGAACAGCTTTTTCCAATCAACCCTGATTTGAAGAGGGAGTGGTTACAGAATTCATTGGACAACACCTAGTAAACAATACTATACACATTAAAAAGTGAAATACTGTAGATATGCTATCAAAAATGCATCTCAAGGCTAGAATCATCAGAACCCCTAGAAAGGTAGTTCTAACCTTGAATATGACTGGGCTAGGTGTTAAGAATAGGAGAGCCATCTATTTTATAGTACACTAGAACACAGCAAAAATGGACCACAACAGTCTAGACATAGCTAATTGAGACCGGAACATGATCAATACCCATAGCTTGTAGGGAGACAGGGTTGCCATGGTGTAAGGATTTGTAGTGTTTTTAACACATTATTTTCTTTGAAAACCAAAGTATGAACAAAAATCACATTATTTTACATGAAGTGTTGTAAAATGTACTGGTATTCTCAGCTGTGAATGTTGCAATGGGTATGTATCAACTTAACCAAGTGTTTTCAAAGAAACACAATAGTCAATAGTGTGTGTGTGGTGCAACCAAATTATGAGTGTGTCTTTTCATGGTGTCTCGTCAGGTGATAATTTCGTGAAAAACTTTTCCCACACTGATCACACTTGTACTGTCTCTCTCCGTTGTGCAGCATCAGGTGAGCTTTCAGACTCTGAGGTCGACTGAAGCTTTTCCCACATTCAGGACAGGTACATGGTTTCACCCCAGTGTGTTTTCTCTCATGGCGCTTCAGATCCCCAGACTGACGAAAACTCTCTCCACACTCAGTACACAGGAAAGATTTCTCCCCTGTGTGTATCCTCACGTGCACATTCAGATGTCCAGAGTGGCTAAAACACTTCTCACAGTAAGAGCAGCGGTATGGCTTCTCTCCCGTGTGAATCCGCTGATGCTGCTTAAGGCTGTAGAAACAAGAGAAACCTTTCCCACAGTCATTGCACAAGTGCAGTTTGGCTGCGTCTGACTGGAAACACCGGTGAGCTTTGAACCTTTGAACGTGCTCGTAGCTCTTTCCACACTGCAAGCACAGGTGGACTTCTCCTGCCTCTCCGGCCTTCTGCTCCGACTGAATTAGCCCTGAGCCCAGGCCTGTGGCCTGAGAGACATGCTCATCAGGGTGGTGTCTCTTAACGTGCTTCCGGAGGTACCTCTCCTCGGTGAAGGAGAACTGGCAGTAGGAGCAAGGGACAGCTTTAGAGCTCAGCTGGATGTCCTTACATACTTCTGCATCCAGGTGGTGCTGTAGACCGGCAGCCTGACTGAAGAACCTTCCACAGTGGGTGCAGCAATAAAGCATATTTTCCTTCGGGTGCTTGTTGACCTTGTGCTTCTTCAGGGTGGTGTACCGTTTGAAGGTAACCCTGCATGTAGAGCAAGAGTACGGCGGTGGCCCAACTACGACCCGGATGCACTGATGGGCTTTAAGGGACTCTGGGTTGCCGAAGGTTCTTTGACAATCAGTGCAGCTGTACTGGGCCTCTCCTACAGCCTCTCTCCTCTCCTCCTCCATGTCCAGAGCATCTGGATTGGGATCTGAATGGAACCTCTTCTTGGTACTGGTTTCTCTTTGTTTCGGTGTGTTTGCCTTAGTTTTGGCTTTAGAGTTCCTGGTGAACTTTACCCTGAGGTACCTCAGTCTCTGTGAGGAAGCTCTTCCTGTCTGGGTCTCTGTAGGTTGATCATTGGACAGAGGCTCGGGTTCCCAGGTGCTGTCAGAAGGACGCGGGAGCGAACTCTCACCTCTGACCTCCTCACCTCTGACCTCTACCACTCCTGGCTTCTTCTTCCTTCCGTGAACTCGTAGCTGGTGACTTGCCAGGTCATACCCCTGAGCGAAACACTTCCTGCACTGGGGGCAGCAGAAGGGTCTGACGTTGGAGTGGACAGCTCGCATGGTTCTCTGGACGTGGCCCTTCTGCTTAAAACTCTTAGGACGCTGAGGGCACCGGTAGCTCAACTCACGGACAGAGGACAACATAGGGTCTGGGTTCATGTTACTGTTAGAAAGGTGATTTTCAAGCTCACTCAGTGCAGACGCAGGTGATAGGTCCAGAGGGTGTAATTGCTCTTTATGTCTTTGGATGTAGGTCTCAGTGGTGAAAGAAAGCTGGCACTGACAGCAGAGGAAAACCTGAGACGATAAATCTGTATTAACCTCTAAAACGGAGAGAAAAGAAGAAGAAAAAGTTAGGTCTTATTAAACTAAAGTGACATTCTTTCAACTTTTTGGAGAAATGTATTATTATCCCTTATACACCCTCACAGAAGACTTCGAGACGCCTAATGCCAGAGCAAGGTTGTAAAAAGACACTGGGGATAAGTACCTGAAGGGGTGCTCTTTCGGAGCCAGATTTGGTCAGAAGGGTCCCTAAACCTGTCGATGAATCGCCCCCCAGGCCAAAACAGGAGCTCATCTCCTGGGAGGATGGAGCGGCAGCAGTGGAAGAAAACAGTCCCCCTGTACTGGAGTGCTATGAGATTACCCTCCTCTACATTACGAGCACAATTAACATACCTAAAAGAGAGATGAGAGAGAGTGCAATGGGACTAAGCACTCCATAACAGACAGATGCAGTGTAAAATAAGGTACGTTCTACAACACAAGTTACCTCATCCAGTTGGAATGAGTGTCTCTTGCAGAATCAATGTACTCAGATTCACCCTTACTGTTCCAGACCTGAAAAGAGACAAGCGCTTTAAACAGAACAATACGGACAAAAAATGTCAGCTGACCATGCTCATATAGATAGAGCATAGAGACAATGCTCCAGAACAGTGTTCTGTCCCAAATGGCACCGCATTCCCTACATAGGCACTAAGTGAGCATACAATTAAAAAGCAAGGTCTTTTTTGGGGCAAAAATGATGCATGGCCATCATATTTCTAATGTTTATCATAGAAAACAATGTAAGGTACATTTTCTAATGTTTTTCTTAAAAGTTAATCTTGCATTTTATCAGAGAAATGTAAGCTGGCTAGACTGAGAAAAGCACTGGAGAAAAGTAGATATACATCAGTCAGAGCATGGTCGTGAACTCTCATCTGAGTGGAGAAGTGCAACTTAAGCACAAAATTAGTCTGATGCTGAGGAGAAATTACAATAAAAGTATTTTACATCTGCGTTTACAAAACACAGCAAGATATTTGTTATGCATTGAATTTTTGTCCTCCGTAAAAAATTAAGAATTGTGCTTTAACCCCTAAGTTTAATTGGCTAGTTACAGTGAGGGAAAAAAGTATTTGATCCCCTGCTGATTTTGTACGTTTGCCCACTGACAAAGAAATTATCAGTCTATAATTTTAATGGTAGGTTTATTTGAACAGTGAGAGACAGAATAACAACAAAAAAATCCGGAAAAACGCATGTCAAAAATGTTATAAATTAATTTGCATTTTAATGAGGAAATAAGCATTTGACCCCCTCTCAATCAGAAAGATTTCTGGCTCCCAGGTGTCTTTTATACAGGTAACGAGCTGAGATTAGGAGCACACTCTTAAAGGGAGTGCTCCTAATCTCAGTTTGTTACCTGTATAAAAGACACCTGTCCACAGAAGCAATCAATCAATCAGATTCCAAACTCTCCACTATGGCCAAGACCAAAGAGCTCTCCAAGGATGTCAGGGACAAGATTGTAGACCTACACAAGGCTGGAATGGGCTACAAGATCATCGCCAAGCAGCTTGGTGAAAAGGTGACAACAGTTGGTGTGATTATTCGCAAATGGAAGAAACACAAAAGAACTGTCAATCTCCCTCGGCCTGGGGCTCCATGCAAGATCTCACCTCGTGGAGTTGCAATGATCATGAGAACGGTGAGGAATCAGTCCAGAACTACACGGGAGGATCTTGTCAATGATCTCAAGGCAGCTGGGACCACAGTCACCAAGAAAACAATTGGTAACACACTACGCCGTGAAGGACTGAAATCCTGCAGCGCCCACAAGGTCCCCCTGCTCAACAAAGCAAATACACATGCCCATCTGAAGTTTGCCAATGAACATCTGAATGATTCAGAGGACAACTGGGTGAAAGTGTTGTGGTCAGATGAGACCAAAATGGAGCTCTTTGGCATCAACTCAACTCGCCGTGTTTGGAGGAGGAGGAATGCTGCCTATGACCCCAAGAACACCATCCCCACCGTCAAACATGGAGGTGGAAACATTATGCTTTGGGGGTGTTTTTCTGCTAAGGGGACAGGACAACTTCACCGCATCAAAGGGACGATGGACGGGGCCATGTACCGTCAAATCTTGGGTGAGAACCTCCTTCCCTCAGCCAGGGCATTGAAAATGGGTCGTGGATGGGTATTCCAGCATGACAATGACCCAAAACACACGGCCAAGCACCAAAGGAGTGGCTCAAGAAGAAGCACAGTGGCCTAGCCAGTCTCCAGACCTTAATCCCATAGAAAATCTGTGGAGGGAGCTGAAGGTTCGAGTTGCCAAACGTCAGCCTCGACACCTTAATGACTTGGAGAAGATCTGCAAAGAGGAGTGAGACAAAATCCCTCCTGAGATGTGTGCAAACCTGGTGGCCAACTACAAGAAACATCTGACCTCTGTGATTGCCAACAAGGGTTTTGCCACCAAGAACTAAGCCATGTTTTGCAGAGGGGTCAAATACTTTTTTCCCTCATTGAAATGCAAATCAATTTATAACATTTTTGACATGCGTTTTTCTGGATTTTTGTTGTTGTTATTCTGTCTCTCACTGTTCAAATAAACCTACCATTAAAATTATAGACTGATTATTTCTTTGTCAGTGGGCAAATGTACAAAATCAGCAGGGGATCAAATACTTTTTCCCCCTCACTGTATCTAAGTAAGTGGCTGAATTAATAAGGTGATGGGGCATCATATTGTGTTAGCTTTCTGCCATGTTTGAGAAGTCAAAGCCCTTTGGATGAGTTATCTTTTGATTTCCTAGAGTTTTTTTATTCTCAGTTCTCGCCCTGTTTGCTCCTCCCCCATCTTCTCCTATTAGTTCTTGGCTGGTCTGCTCCTCCCCCATCTTCTCCGAGCAGAGCAGGCAGGCCAGTTACCCTAGCAACTCTAGACTACACACAGACACAGCTTGTACATATGCTGCTCCAGAGCCAGTACTGTTCTTCCTTCAGACCAGCATGCGTCAAAACCTTGTTCATTTGCAGTGTCTCTCGTTCCCATTTTGCTTGCAAAATGTCCAGACTCACCAAAAATGACATTCGGTAGCTGGATTGCCTGTTTATGCAATTTGTTTATTTTCGTTTTCGTTCTTTAGCATATTTAGCTAGCAGCCTCCTTGGAAATGTGCTATTACTTGTGATAAGTTTGGTAGCGTTCTGGTAATAGACGCCCAATATCCCTTTTTTTTGTCTCATACCATAAATCCCGGCATGAGACAAGGACGGTATAACGATATGAAAATCTGGATTTATTTAATTTTTTTAACCTTTATTTAACTAGGCAAGTCAGTTAAGAACAAATATCGAACCTGGGTCTGTAGTGACGCCTCTAGTGCTTTAGACTGCTGCGCCACTCAGGATCCCTTGGATACCACCCAACCCCATATTAAAATCAGTAGTAGTATGCTATAGCCTATTATCACATGCTGTCATAAGGAAGCATTCTGGGACAGGTGTGAACCAAATGTATTTCTTGACGTTTATGTTTACAAAACAGCACTCAAGTTGCTGTGATGCTCTTTTGACAATTGAGTTCATAGACTTTGATCAGCGTGTAGAATGAACGTGGCTGTCCAGTCTGCAGTCCACTCTAATCATAAGGGGCATTTCTTTACAAACGCATCCAATCGCCTTGGTCCCGGTCCCTTACTAAACCAATCACAAGCTTCAATCTGCTGTGGTTCAGTGCTGTGGCAGAAAGATGATGGATGTCCCGGGTGAAGCTGCCGATATTACAATGTTTGTGATGTAGAATTGCAGGTACATATGCTACGATTTTCAAAAAGATTTGGAGGCACAGTTGAAGTTAACTCACTCAATATACTTAAGCAATAAGACCAGAGGGGGTGTGGTATATGGCCTATATACACGGCTAAGGGTTGTTCTTAAGCACGACTCAACCCTTCATGTAGTGTTGTGGTGTCTCTCTTGTTGTGGATGTGTGTTTTGTCCTATATTTTTATTTTATTTTTAATCCCAGCCCTCGTCCCCACAGGAGGCCTTTTGGTAGGCCGTCATTGTAAATAAGAATTTGTTCTTAGCTGACTTGCCTGGTTAAATAAATCTTAAATAAATAAAATTTGAAAAAAGCATCCATCAGTACTCACTTCCCAGGAGTAGTCACTTGTTACTGCGCTGTCCCTGGTAGTCACCTCCCCCTCACAGGGGCCAAAGTGCATTCCTGGGGCCACAATTGCTCCTTGGTTTAGAACCCCCAGACCTGCCCCAGGGATACTGGACCTGCCCACCACCAGCCCGTGGGGTAGGGTGAGGAGGGCCCTCTGGGGTAAGCCCACTGGAGTGGGAGAGTCCAGCATGAAGGACAGACCACCTTGGATATCACACTGGTCTTTGTAGGAGGCATGACATTCCTCACAATCTGTAAAAATAAAAATACAAAGTGATAGGCCTAACTAAGTAAGATGACACAATCATGTGGTAAACTAAACTGGACATAACAAGGCCTTACACTTACTAACCGTAGATCTAAGCAACTATGATTTGAAAGATGCATGCAAAAACCATTGACGGCCTTTGAATTTAAGATAGTCAGAGTACACAGAATCTGTTGTCACTCACAGAGGTCATTGCCGTTGTCACTTGGTAGTGGATGATCCTCCTCTTGGCCTTGTACCACAGTGTTCACCAATATATTCTGGACCAGGCTGTCGGGCAACACTGTGGCAACACAGATCCAGTGAGAAACAGGAGTGCATGACAAACATTCCTGACACAGGAGTACATGTCAAACACAATATGAAACTCTGATTGAATTAGGCTACTGTAGCCTGAGTACCACACCTGCAGAGGCGTTGTCTGTAATGAGTTGGGCTTGACATCCCTCTTCTGATGCACCAGTCTCTGCCCACTCCACGATGATCACTTCTTCAGACATGACTGCAGGCTCTGTAGTCGGTTAGTAGGGTAGCAACATGACAGTGTCAGCAAGCACAACACAACAGCCATGTATCCGGACAAAACCCGTCACCCTGTGTGTTAAGCTATGGCAACAGCCATTTTGTCCTGATTCTATACCAATTTGATGTATTAATTTAACTGTGCTATGAACATTAGCTACTAACGAAAACAAAAGATATCTGACTGTCATAATACACATTGTTAGCTAGCTAGCTACAGAAAAACATGCTAGCTAGCAATGTGTAATTAGCATTTTCTAGCTAGCTAGTTAATGCTAAATCCACATTGCTCGCTAGCATTTTTATCATAATATTGTGTTTACAATGATGTTAGGACAAACCTGTACAAATGAATCCACCTGAAACCTGTATCTAATTACTTGGTAATAATCTGTTAATCTGTTAAGGTACTAGTGTGTTTGTTACTTTTGGAAAACTGATTTGACTTTTGTGGTAAAAGTTCATGGGTAGCTTGTAACAAAATGTTCGGATTATGTTTGTTGCCCTTTTCATGAACCGGAAGAGAAAACCCTGCAAACGATCGCCTCTAAATGTGAACTTTTTACAATTATTATACATTTTTTTAATTATCGATGACGCTTTAATGACCAGAGTATTATTCATACGCTATAAAACATGTATATAATGTCTAAACTGATTTCTACTTTCTTTATATAATCAACAATCTGTCTCATATCTAACTGCGCCGCTGGTGTAATGGTATCATGGAAGATTCCCATTCTTTCGACCCGGGTTCGATTCCCGGGCGGCGCACTGTTTTTGCTATCTTGACACAAAACTGCAGTAGCATTATTAATAATCTCTGTTTTCGTGTTTCCTTTTCAGCAGCCATGTAGGCAACATTTTACCTCAGAAGCTGTCGCTTGTGCCTCATGGAAACAACCAAGCAACAGAGGTACACTGAAGTTCCAGACAGGTTGCAGTGGAGCCAGTCGGAAACAACTTTTACTCACTGGCATTCTCGTGCGGTGCCATAGTGTCGAGATTATCGAAACTATCCAAAATGTACTGCAAGTGACATTTGGGAAAGATGTCACCTATACCAGGTCATGACAGAAGCCAAGTGTTCCAGAAGATATGACCACTTAACGCCAAACTTGCGACTGAGATGGTTGACTTGGGACTGGTTCAGTCGCAGAGACCACTGGCAACAAATCCAACTATATTTTAGGAATTCTTTGTCTATGCAATAGAGCTTCTTCACATCGTTGGAAACTTGAAAAGATAAGTGTCCCCCGTAATATATAGAGCTATACACATTTAATGACAGTCCATAACTCCCTTGTGTTTTAGAGTCAATCAGTGTCACTGTTGAGGTTGAAGGTCAAGGGGAAATGTAAATGAGCAGTTTTGCAGTTTGATGTGTGCATGCATCCGCTGTGTTTGATCAGGCTAATAGTAATAGTACTTCAGTCTCCATTTTCAAGTTAATTCTACCATGCCATCTAGAGCACCCCCCCACATATTCCATGCAAAACTATAAAAAGTTATCGAATTGTTATTTGAAAAACTGATTAGTTAGTTTATCTTCAATGCTGGAGAATGATGATCCTGAGGTTGACACCTCTATTCCAGAATCAACCTACTCTTTCATTTACATTACATTTTAGTCATTTAGCAGACGCTCTTATCCAGAGCGACTTACAGTAGTGAATGCATACATTTTTCATAAATGTTTCATACTGGTCCCCCTTTCAGCTCCCAGGAGGATCATCCAGACCTGGACTTTCTCATCCAGGCCAGCTGCTTCTATGAGGCTGTCAACATGCACAATGAGACTGACATCTAGTGGTGAAAAAGTACCTACAGTGAGGGAAAAAAGTATTTGATCCCCTGCTGATTTTGTAGGTTTGCCAACTTACAAAGAAATGATCAGTCTATAATTTTAATGGTAGGTTTATTTGAACAGTAAGAGACAGAATAACAACAAAAAAATCCAGAAAAACGCATGTCAAAAATGTTATAAAATGATTTGCATTTTAATGAGGGAAATAAGTATTTGACCCCCTCTCAATCAGATTATTGACATTTTGGTTGGTCTCAACTTTGTGCACTTTTCAAAGTTCACCATTTCCAGTCCGCTCCTTTTTTCAGCCAATAGCTGCCAACTCCATGCAGCTCCATGGGTAGCGGTGGGTCCCAGCCCTAGGTTTGCAGCCATGCAGATGGAAGAGCGGAATGTCTACTGTGGAGTGTACAACGTTTTGCTGCTGCTGGATAGGTCAGTAACAGTAACCACAGTGTCTTTGTAACGTTGGAGCACCCGCTGCTAGCAATTAATACAGTAACAAGGCCTATAGTGTAAAGTCTGGGTGTGCATCCCAAATGGCACCCTATTCCCTACATATGTTCTTGACCACCTGGTTTAATGTGTGCATTAATGTGAGAAGGATGCGTATGTGACCAGGTGTTGAATGAGCATGTACCCAGGAGACACCTTACTTTAGGTCCAGGGCCAGCTCAGTTATGACTCCCACGGTCAGCCAGTCCAAGCAGGTTGTTCATATGTTCATGGTGACTAGATAAATATGTACATAAACCACACTAGAAAAAGGCCCAACTAAAGGTAATCCAAAACAAACAAAGACAAGCTGAGCGGCTTCCTGCAATCTCTCTCACACTGAGTCACAATCATCTTGATCGCTCGCAATGCTTCCTGTCAATTTGACAACAAGCAGTTTTTTATTTACATTGATCACTTATTCTATAGAAAATTGTAATTTTAGTTTTACAATAAATATTTTAGAGAACTAACCAGTAAATAGTTTTATAGTAAGAGGAGGAATATTGTGCTGCCAGTATATATATATATATGCTATTTTGATCTCAGATAACAGTATGTGAAATGACTGTAAATATAATTTCAGCAGCTATGTCAAGTGTATTATATGCCATGAGGCTGAGTAGTGGTGTGGACACGTTGTTCAAGTGCAAATCAGTTCACTGTCCGAGTTCCATGTTATTTATAACCTCATGTAAATGTAACCTATCAAATAGTGATATCCTTTGGTGCTTGTTTTCCTATCTACTTGTACACAGTATTATGCCCATGTGGCAGTGGTTTGTGTTCCAGTTGCAGAGAAAGACAGTCCAGAATGAATTTGAACTCTTCCTGAAACACTATGGTAAGGCGGAGATTAAGTCACCTCTTTAAAAACAGCAGAACCTGAAGTTTGTGATTAGACCTTTAATGATTGACCAATAGCAACAACGTAATACATTCCCAATGAACTGATAAATGTTGATTTTAATTTCTTCACATTATTTAATTTAAAGCTTCATTACATGTACAGGTGTGTCACAACTGACATTCATGCAGTGATCATCACTTACATAACATTTACATTTGAATCATTTAGAAGACACTCGTATCTAGAACGACTTACAGCAAATTGGTAGGTGTCTAAACTCTCTCACTCTCCCATTCTGAAAAGTAGGGTGGGTCTATAATAATCCCATGCTATTTATGTGCAACATGCAGTCCTTCCCGGACCTGCAACACAAAATCTATGTGTAGGTGTGTGTATAGTGTGAATGTTTGTTGCTTCACAGTCCCCGCTGTTCCATGAGGTGTATTTTTATCTGTTTTTTAAATCTGATTCTACTGCTTGCATTAGTTACTTGATGTGGAATAGAGTTCCATGTAGTCATGGCTCTATGTAGTACTGTGCGCCTCCCATAGTCTGTTCTGGTGGCATGTCTTTTGGGGTATCAAATCACATAAAATTTGATTTGTCACATGCAACGAATACAACAGATGTAAACTTAACCGTGAAATGCTTACTTACAAGCCCTTAAAAAAAACACACAATAAAATAACAATAATTAGGCTATATACAGGGGTTACGGGTACCGAGTCAATGTGCGGGGGTACAGGTTAGTCGAGGTCATTTGTACATGTAGGTAGGGGTAAAGTGATTATGCATAGATAATAAACAGTGAGTAGCAGCTGTGTAAAAACAAAGGGGAGTGGGGGGTGTCAATGCAAATAGTCCGGATGGCCATTTTATTAATTGTTCAGGAGGCTTATGGCTTGGGGGTAGAAGCTTTTTTGAGGATCTGGGGACCCATGCCAAATCTTTACAGTCTCCTGAGGGGGAAAAGGTGTTGTAGTGCCCTCTTCACTACTTTCTTGGTGTGATTGGACCATGATAGTTTTTCCAAGATGTCATAGCAGTCAGACGTCCGTTGTCCTCCTCTTGTCGTGTTCTGTGTATATATGTATTTACAACTTTTCTTCACATATCTTTTTATATATTTTTTTCTAAAAACTCAACCTCAAAACACTCTCCTGCAACCCGCCTCACAAATTAAAAAAAAAAAGTTTTATTTACCTCAAATCTGAAATCCACAACAGAAGCTAGCCAGAGGTTAGCCAGAGGCTGGCGAGTTCACTGGCTAGCGTTGGAGTTCAGCTAGCCACGGTTGGCGGTCATCAGCTATCCCTTAGCTCGAAAAGCTATTGCCAGTTTTGTACAGCGCGTCTCAGACCAGAGCATACCGGACCTATTTTTCTCTCCATATCCCCGGATTTTTACCGCAGGCTCTGGACATTTACACCTGGATCTTGCAGCTAGCTAGCTGCTACCTGAGTGACTATTGGCTAATGTCGGTCCCGGAGCTAACATCAATTATTCCGGAGCTAGCTGTTCAAGCTAGCCAGCTGAAGAGTTCCATCAGCCACTCCTGGGCTACAATCACCTATCCGGACCCGTTTTACTGCCGATGCGGAGCCCCATCGGGCCTTCACGACTGGACTACCGACGTTACCTGCCCGAGGGAGTTATCCAACTGGCCCCTCCGTCGCGACGTAACCTGAACGCCCATCTGCGGCCCAGTAATCATTAGCTGTCTTATCGGCTGCTATCTTAATAGGTCTATCTGACAGTTTTCTTGGGCCACTATAACTATAACTATTTTTGCCAACTGGACTGGTCCCCCCTACCACACGGAACCCCACTAACCTACAGACGGAAACGCACGAGGTGGCTAAAAACAGACCTCCCTCCATCTTCTGCCAGCTTGCTACCTATGGCCCTGCTAGCTGTCTGAATCTCACTTGGACATTTATGTTCACTCGGCTAAGCATGCCTCTCCTTAATGTCAATATGCCTTGTCCATTGCTCTTCTGGTTAGTGTTTATTGGCTTATTTCACTGTAGAGCCTCTAGCCCTGCTCATTATACCTTATCCAACCTTTCAGTTCCATCACCCACACATGCTATGACATCTTCTGGTTTCAATGATGTTTCTAGAGACAATATCTCTCTCATCACTCAATGCCTAGGTTTACCTCCACTGTACTCACATCCTACCATACCTTTGTCTGTACATTATACCTTGAAGCTATTTTATCGCCCCCAGAAACCTGCTCCTTTTACTCTCTATTCCGGACGTCATAAACGACCAATTCTCATAGCTTTTAGCCGTACCCTTATCCTCCTCTGTTCCTCTGGTGATGTAGAGGTGAATCCAGGCCCTGCAGTGCCTAGCTCCACTCCTATTCCCCAGGCGCTCTCTTTTTTGATGACTTTTGTAACCGTAAAAGCCTTGGTTTCATGCATGTTAACATTAGAAGCCTCCTCCCTAAGTTTGTTTTATTCACTGCTTTAGTACACTCTGTCAACTCGGATGTCCTAGCCGTGTCTGAATCCTGGCATAGGAAGTCCACCAAAAACTCTGAAATCTTCATCCCTAACTACAACATTTTCAGACAAGATACAACGGCCAAAGGGGGCGGTGTTGCAATCTACTGCAGAGATAGCCTGCAGAGTTCTGTCCTACTATCCAGGTCTGTACCCAAACAAATTGAACTTCTACTTTTAAAAATCCATCTCTCTAAAAACAAGTCTCTCACCGTTGCCGCCTGCTATAGACCACCCTCTGCCCCCAGCTGTGCTCTGGACACCATATGTGAACTGATTGCCCCCCATCTATCTTCAGAGCTCGTGCTGCTAGGTGACCTAAACTGGGACATGCTTAACACCCCAGCCATTCTACAATCCAAGCTCGATGCCCTCAATCTCACACAAATTATTAATGAACCCACCAGGTACCACCCCAAAGCCATAAACACGGGCACCCTCATAGATATCATCCTAACCAACTTGCCCTCTAAATACACCTTTGCTGTTTTCAACCAAGATTTCAGCGATCACTGCCTCATTGCCTGCATCCGTAATGGGTCAGCGGTCAAACGACCTCCACTCATCACTGTCAAACGCTCCCTGAAACATTTCAGCGAGCAAGCCTTTCTAATCGACCTGGCCCGGGTATCCTGGAAGGATATTGACCTCAGTAGAGGATGCCTGGTTATTTAAAAAAAAATGCCTTCCTCACCATCTTAATTAAGCATGTCCCATTCAAGAAATGTAGAACCAGGAACAGATATAGCCCTTGGTTCTCTCCAGACCTGACTGCCCTTAACCAACACAAAAACATCCTGTGGCGTTCTGCATTAGCATCGAACAGCCCCAGTGATATGCAGCTTTTCAGGGAAGTTAGAAACCAATGTACACAGGCAGTTAGAAAAGCCAAGGCTAGCTTTTTCAAGCAGAAATTTGCTTCCTGCATCACAAACTCAAAAAAGTTCTGGGACACTGTAAAGTCCATGGAGAATAAGAACACTTCCTCCCAACTGCCCACTGCACTGAGGATAGGAAACTCTGTCACCACCGATAAAGCCACTATAATTGAGAATTTCAATAAGCATTTTTCTATGGCTGGCCATGCTTTCCACCTGGCTACCCCTACTGCAGTCAACAGCACTGCACCCCCCACAGCTGCTCGCCCAAGCCTTCCCCATTTCTCCTTCTCCCAAATCCATTCAGCTGATGTTCTGAAAGAGCTGCAAAATCTGGACCACTACAAATCAGCCGGGCTAGATAATCTGGACCCTTTCTTTCTAAAATGATCTGCCGAAATTGTTGCAACCCCTATTACTAGCCTGTTGAACCTCTGTTTCGTGTCATCTGAGATTCCCAAAGATTGGAAAGCAGCTGCTGACATCCCCCTCTTCAAAGGAGGGGACACTCTTGACCCAAACTGTTACAGACCTATATCTATCCTACCCTGCCTTTCTAAGGTCTTCGAAAGCCAAGTCAACAAACAGATTACCGACCATTTCGAATCCCACCGCACCTTCTCCGCTATGCAATCTGGTTTCAGAGCTGGTCATGGGTGCACCTCAGCCACGGTCAAGGTCCTAAATGATATCGTAACCGCCATCGATAAGAAACAATACTGTGCTGCCGTATTCATTGACCTGGCCAAAGCTTTCGACTCTGTCAATCACCACATCCTCATCGGCAGACTCAATAGCCTTGGTTTCTCAAATGATTGCCTCGCCTGGTTCACCAACTACTTCTCTGACAGAGTTCAGTGTGTCAAATCGGAGGGCCTGTTGTCCGGACCTCTGGCAGTCTCTATGGGGGTGCCACAGGGTTCAATTCTTTGGCCAACTCTTTTCTCTGTATACATCAATGATGTCGCTCTTGCTGCTGGTGTGTCTCTGATCCACCTCTACGCAGACGACCCCATTCTATATACTTCTGGCCCTTCTTTGGACACTGTGTTAACAACCCTCCAGACGAGCTTCAATGCCATACAACTCTCCTTCCGTGGCCTCCAACTGCTCCTAAATACAAGTAAAACTAAATGCATGCTCTTCAACCGATCGCTGCCTGCACCTGCCCGCCTGTCCAGCATCACTACTCTGGACGGTTCTGACGTAGAATATGTGGACAACTACAAATACCTAGGTGTCTGGTTAGACTGTAAACTCTCCTTCCAGACTCACATCAAACATCTCCAATCCAAAGTTAAATCTAGAATTGGCTTCCTATTTCGCAACAAAGCATCCTTCACTCATGCTGCCAAACATACCCTCGTAAAACTGACCATCCTACCGATCCTCGACTTCGGCGACGTCATTTACAAAATAGCCTCCAATACCCTACTCAACAAACTGGATGCAGTCTATCACAGTGCCATCCGTTTTGTCACCAAAGCCCCATATACTTCCCACCACTGCGACCTGTACGCTCTTGTTGGCTGGCCCTCGCTTCATTATCGTCGCCAAGCCCACTGGCTCCAGGTCATCTACAAGACCCTGCTAGGTAAAGTCCCCCCTTATCTCCGCTCACTGGTCACCATAGCAGCACTCACCTGTAGCATGCGCTCCAGCAGGTATATCTCTCTGGTCACCCCCAAAGCCAATTCCTCCTTTGGCCGTCTCTCCTTCCAGTTCTCTGCTGCCAATGACTGGAACGAACTACAAAAATCTCTGAAACTAGAAACACTTATCTCCCTCACTAGCTTTAAGCACCAGCTGTCAGAGCAGCTCACAGATCACTGCACCTGTACATAGCCCATCTATAATTTAGCCCAAACAACTACCTCTTCCCCTACTGTATTTATTTATTTATTTTGCTCCTTTGCGCCCCATTATCTCTATTTCTACTTTGCACTTTCTTCTACTACAAATTTACCGTTCCAGTGTTTTACTTGCTATATTGTATTTACTTTGCCACCATGGCCTTTTTTTGCCTTTACCTCCCATATCTCACCTCATTTGCTCACATTGTATATAGACTTATGTTTCTACTGTATTATTGACTGTATGTTTGTTTTACTCCATGTGTAACTCTGTGTTGTTGTATGTTGTCGAACCGCTTTGCTTTTTCTTGGCCAGGTCGCAATTGTAAATGAGAACTTGTTCTCAACTTGCCTACCTGGTTAAATAAAGGTGAAATAAATAAAATAAAAAAATGTGACCCATGGCCAGCCTTTCAAAGCACTTCATGGCTACTGACGTAGGTGCTACGGGGCGGTAATCATTTAGGCAGGTTATCTTCACTTTCTTGGGCACAGGGACTATGGTGGTCTGCTTGAGACATGTAGGTATTACAAACTCGGTCAGAGAGAGGTTGAAAATGTCAGTGAAGACACTTTCCATTTGGTCCATGCATGCTCTGAGTACAAGTTGTCATGGAAAAATCTTTATTAAGTGAGAGAGACTTTGAATAACAAACAATCAATCTTTATTATCTATTAAGAATTTAAATAATGAAGCTGGTTGGTCACAGACTCTGGAGAGTGGGACTGAGAGCTCAACCTTACAAGACAGTACAGAGGTCGTACAGTTGAAGTCAGAAGTTTACATACACTTAGGTTGGAGTCATTAAAACCTGTTTTTCAACCACTCCACAAATTTCTTGTTAACAAAGTATAGTTTTGGCAAGTCGGATAGGACATCTACTTTGTGCATGACACAAATAATTTTTCCAACAATTTTTTTACAGACAGATTATTTCACTTATAATTCACTGTATCACAATTCCTGTGGGTCAAAAGTTTACATACACTAAGTTGACTGTGCATTTAAACAGATTGGAAAATTCCAGAAAATTGTCATGGCTTTAGAAGCTTCTGATAGGCTTATTGACATCATTTGAGTCAATTGGAGGTGTACCTGTGGATGTATTTCAAGGCCTACCTTCAAACTCAGTGCCTCTTTGCTTGACATCATGGAAAAATCAAAAGAAATCAGCCAAGACCTCAGAATTGCAGACCTCCATAAGTCTGGTTCATGCTTGGGAGCAATTTCAAAACGCATGAAGGTACCACGTTGGCTGCACCCGGCTGGCGGGCGTCCCTGGCGGCTCCGGCGGCACTGACCCAGGATTCACCAGGCTGGGGAGATATGAAGGAGGCCTGGCCCTAGGCGTAGGCACAGGACTCACCGGGCTGGCGGGCGGCTCTGACTGCATGTACAATGATGTTTGTTCTTTACTGGTTGACCTTTTCTTGTGGCAACAGGTCACAAAACTTGCTGCTGTGATTGCAAACTGTGGTATTTAAGTTTGCAATCACAGCAGTCCGTCATTACTAAAATGGCAGCAGTTTTACGAGCACCCAACCAATTGTGCTATTATGTTTTTTTCGCGTTATTTGTAACTTATTTTGTACATATTGTTTCTGCCACCGAATCTTATGGCAAAAAAGACCTTCTGGATACGTGGACAGCGATCACTCACATCGGATTAGATGAAAAGTTTTTCATGAACAATCAGGACGCACAGGACATTCTCCTAACTCCCGACAAGGCCAACATCCCAGTTATTGGCAAGAGGAAGAGACACAGGTACAGAGGACACAGAGTGAGGTACCTCGTAAGGATCCGCAGAAGGCGAGTGGGAAAGCTGCCGTTACCGTCGATATTACACACCAACGTGCAATCATTGGACAATAAATTAGATGAGGTAAGATCATGAATATCATGATAAACTGCAGACCACACTATTTGCCAAGAAAGTTTTCAGCTATACTTTTCATGGCTGTTTATTTACCACCACAGACGGACGCTGACACTAAGACCACACTCAGTCAGCTGTATAAGGAAATAAGCAAACAGGAAACCGCTCACCCAGAGGCGGCGCTCCTAGTGGCCGGAGACTTTAATGCAGGGAAACTTAAATCAGTTCTATGTCATTTCTATCAACATGTTAAATGTGCAACCAGAGGGAAAATAATTCTAGATCACCTGTACTCCACACACAGAGATGCGTACAAAGCTCTCCCTCGCCCTCCATTTGGCAAATCTGACTACAATTATATCCTCCTGATTCCTGCTTACAAGAAAAAATTAAAGCAGTAAGCATCAGTGACTCGGTCTATAAAAAAGTGGTCAGATGAAGCAGATGCTAAACTACAGGACTGTTTTGCTATCACAGACTAGAACATGTTCTGGGATTCTTCCGATGGCAATGAGGAGTACACCACATCAGTCACTGGCTTTATCAATAAGTGCATCGAGGACGTCGTCCCCACAGTGACTGTACGTACATACACCAACCAGAAGCCATGGATTACAGGCAACATTCGCACTGAGCTAAAGGGTAGAGCTGCCATTTTCAAGGTGCGGGACTCTAACACAGAAGCTTTATAATAAATCCTGCTATGCCCTCTGACGAACCATCAAACAAGAAAAGCATCAATACAGAGCTAAGATTGAATCGTCCTACACCAGCTCCGACGCTCGTCTTATGTGGCAGGGCTTGCAAACTATTACAGACTACAAAGGGAAGCACAGCCGTGAGCTGCCCAGTGACTCGAGCCCACCAGAAGAGCTAAATCAGTTCTATGCTCGCTTCGAGGCAAGCAACACTGAGGCATGCATGAGAGCATCAGCTGTTCCGGACGACTGTGTGATCACGATCTCCATAGCTGACGTTAGTAAGACCTTTAAACAGGTCAACATTCACAAGGCTGCAGGGCCAGAGGGATTACCAGGATGTGTGCTCCGGGCATGTGCTGACCAACTGGCAAGAGTCTTCAATAACATTTTCCACATGTCCCTGATTGAGTCTGTAACACCAACATGTTTCAAGCAGACCACCATAGTCCCTGTGCCCAAGAACACTAAGGAAACCTTCCTAAATAACTACAGACCTGTAGCACTCACGTCCGTAGCCATGAAGTGCTTTGAAAGGCTGGTAGTGGCTCACATCAACACCATTATCCCAGAAACCCTAGACCCACTCCAATTTGCATACCACCCAAACATAACCACAGATGATACAATCTCTCTTGCACTCCACACTTCCCTTTTCCACCAGGACAAAAGGAACACCTATGTGAGAATGCTATTCATTTACTACAGCTCAGTGTTCAACATCATAGTACCCTCAAAGCTCATCACCTAGCTAAGGATCTTGGGACTAAACACCTACCTCTGCAACTGGATCCTGGACTTCCTGAGGGGCCGCCCCCAGATGGTGAGGGTAGATAGGCACACGTCTGCCACACTGATCCTCAACACTGGAGCCCCTCAGGGGTGCATGCTCAGTCCCCTCCTGTACTCCATGTTCACCTACAACTGTGTGGCCAGGCACGACTCCAAAACCATCATTAAGTTTGCAGACGACACAACAGTGGAAGGCCCAATCATCGACAATGACGAGACAGGCTATAGCGAGGAGGTCAGAGACCTGGCCGGGTATTGCCAGAATAACAACTTATCCCTCAATGTAACCAAGACTAAGGAGATGATTGTGGACTACAGGAAAAGGACGACCAAGCACGACCCCATTCTCATCGATGGGGTTGTAGTGGAGCAGGTTGAGAGCTTCAAGTTCCTTGGTATCCACATCACCAACAAACTAGAATGGTCCAAACACACCAAGACAGTTGCGAAGAGGGCACAAGAAAGCGTATTCCCCCTCAGTAAACTAAAATGATTTGGCATGGGTCCTCAGATCCTCAAACGGTTCTACAGCTGCAACATCGAGAGCATCCTGACTAGTTGCATCACTGCCTTGTACGGCAACTGCTCGGCCTCCGATCACAAGGCACTACAGAGGGTAGTGCTTACGACCCAGTACATGGGGCTAAGCTACCAGCCATCCAGGACCTCTACACCAGGTAGTGTCAGAGGAAGGCCCTAAAAATTGTCAAAGACCCCAGCCACCCCGGTCATAGACTGTTCTCTCTGCTACCGCATGGCAAGCGGTACCGGAGTGCCAAGTCTTGGACCAAAAGGCTTCTCAACAGTTTTTACCCCCAAGCCAAAAGGCTCCTGAACAGGTAATCAAATGGCTACCCGGACTATTGGCATTTTGTGCCCCCCCACCCCTCTTTTACACTGCTGCTACTCTCTGTTTATCATATATGCATAGTCACTTTAACTATACATTCATGTGCATACTACCTCAGTTAGCCCGACTAACCGGTGCCCTCGCACATTGGCTACCCGGACTATCTGCATTGTGTCCCACCACCCACCACCCGCCAAACCCTCTTTTACGCTACTGCTACTCTCTGTTTATCATATATGCATAGTCACTTTAACCATACCTACATGTACATACTACCTCAATCAGCCCGACTAACTGGTGCCTGTATATTGCCTCTCTACTTTTCTAGCCTCACTACTGTATTTAGCCTCGCTATTGTTACTTTTCACTGTCTTTTTTACTGTTGTTTTTATTTCTTTACTTATCTATTGTTCACCTAATATTATTTTTTTACTTAAAAATGTTGCTGTTGGTTAAAGTCTGTATGTAAGCATGTCACTGTAAGGTCTACCTGTTGTATTCGGCGTACATGAAAAATACACTTTGATTTGATTTCACCCAATAGATATGGGAGTTTATCAAAATTGCATTTGTTTTTTGAATTCTTTGTGGGTCTGTGTAATCTGAGGGAAGTATGTGTCTCTAACATGATCATACATTTGGCAGGAGGTTAGGAAGTGCAGCTCAGTTTCCACCTCATTTTGTGGGCTGTGTGCACATAGTCTGTCTTCTCTTGAAGACTCTCAATAGCAAGGCTATGCTCACTGAGTCTGTACATTGTCAAAGATTTCCTTAATTTTGGGTCAGTCACAGTGGTCAGGTATTCTGCCAATGTATACTCAGCTGTTTCGGGCCAAATACAATCGATGTCAGAAGTTTACATACACCTTAGCCAAATACATTTAAACTCCGTTTTTCACAATTCCTGACATTTAATCCGAGTAAAAATCCCCTGTCTTAGGTCAGTTAGGATCACCACTTCATTTTAAGAATGTGAAAGGTCAGAATAATAGTAGAGAGAATGATTTATTTCAGCTTTTATTTATTTCATCACATTCCCAGTGGGTCAGAACTTTACATATACTCAATTAGTATTTGGTAGCATTGCGTTTAAATTGTTTAAATTGGGTCAAGCGTTTTGGGTAGCCTTCCGCAAGCTTCCCACAATAAGTTGAGTGAATTTTGGCCCATTCCTCCTGACAGAGCTGGTGTAACTGAGTCAGGTTTGTAGGCCTCCTTGCTCGCACACGCTTTTTCAGTTCTGCCCACAAATCTTCTATGGGATTAAGGTCAGGGCTTTGTGATGGCCACTCCAATACCTTGACATTGCTGTCCTTAAGGCATTTTACCACAAATTTGGAATCATGCTTGGGGTCATTATCGATTTGGAAGACCCATTTCTAACCAAGGTTTAACTTCCTGACTGATGTCTTGAGATGTTGCTTCAATATAGCCACATAATTTTACTTCGTCATGATGCCATCTATTTTGTGAATTGCACCAGTCCCTCCTGCAGCAAAGCACCCCACAACATGATGCTACCATCCCCATGCTTCACAGTTGGGATGGTGTTCTTCGGCTTGCAAGCCTCCCCCTTTTTCCTCCAAACATAACGATGGTCATTATGGCCAAACAGTTCTTTTTTTGTCTCATCAGACCAGAGGACATTTCTCCAAAAAGTACGATCTTTGTCCCCATGTGCAGTTGCAAATTGGCTTTTTTTATGGCGGTTTTGGAGCAGTGACTTCGTCCTTGCTGAGTGGCCTTTCAGCTTATGTCAATATAGGACTCATTTTACTGTGGATATAGATACTTTTGTACCTGTTTCCTCCAGCATCTTCACAAGGTCTTTTGCTGTTGTTCTGGGATTGATTTGCACTTTTCGCACCAAAGCACATTAATCTCTAGGAAGCAGAACTCGTATTTTTTCTGAGCTCTTCGCTGATTTCTTTTGCTTTTCCCATGATGTCAAGCAAAAAGGCTCTGAGTTTGAAGGTAGGTCTTGAAATACATCCACAGGTACAACTCCAATATACTCAAATGATGTCAATTTGCCTATTAGAAGCTTCTGAAGCCATGACATCATTTTCTGGAATTTTCCAAGCTGTTTAAAGGCACAGTCAACTTAGTGTATGTAAACTTCTGACCCACTGTAATTATGATACAGTGAATTATAAGTGAATTAATCTGTCTGTAAACAATCGATGGAAAAATGACTTGTTTCATGCACAAAGTAGATGTCTTAACCAACTTGCCAAAACTATAGTTTGTTAACAAGAAATGTGTGGAGTGGTTGAAAAACAAGTTTTAATGACTCCAACCTGAGTGTATGTAAATTTCCGACTTCAACTGTAACATCTAGTTAGCTCTCTTTTTTTGTAAATTCTTTCCAATGTGTCAAGTAATTATGTTTTTGTTTTCTCATGAATTGGTTGGGTTTAATTATGTTGCTGTCCTGGGGCTCTGTGGGGTCTGTTTGTGTTTGTGAACAGAGCACCAGGACCAGCTTGCTTAGGGGGCACTTCTCCATGTTAATTTCCCTGTAGGTGATGGCTTTGTTAAGGAATGTTTGGGAATCCCTTCCTTTTAGGTGGTTGTAGAATTTATCGTCCTAATTCTGTCCAGCATGCATTATTTGGTGTTTTACGTATAAACGGAGGATAGTTTTGGTTGTTTGTCCCATTTTGTGAATTCTTAGTTGGTTAATGGACCCCAGAGCTCACAACCATAAAGGGCAATGGTTTCTTTAACTGATTCAAATATTTCTTGCCAGATCCTAATTGGTATGTCAAATTTTATGTTCCTTTTGATGGCATAGAAGGCCTTTCTTGCTTTTTCTCACAGATCGTTCACAGCTTTGTGGAATTTACCTGTGGCGTTGATGTTAATCCCGAGGTATGTATATTTTTTGTGTGCTCTAGGGCAATGGTGTCTAGATGGAATTTGTATTCGTGGTCCTGGCAACTGGACTTTTTTTGGATCACCATTATGTTTGTCTTACTGAGATATAAGGTTAGGGCCAGGTCTAACAAAATCCGTGCAGAAGATCTAGGTGCTGCTGTTGGCCCTCCTTTGTTGGGGACAGAAGCACCAGATCATCAGCAAACAGTAGACATTTGACTTTAGATTCTTGTAGGGTGAGGCTGGGTGCTGCAGACTGTTCTAATACCCTCACCAATTGGTTGATATATGTGTTGAAGAGGATGGGGCTTAAGTTGCATTCCTTTCTCACCTCCCGGCCCCGTGGAAAGAAATGTGTTTTTATTGCCAATTTTAACCGCACACTTGTTGTTTGTGTACATGGATTTTATGCCCTCATGCCAAAATTGAGTTGAAAGCTTTTTGAAATCAACAAAGCATGAGAAGACTTTGCCTTTGTTTTGGTTTGTTTGTTTGTCAATTAGGGTGTGTAGGGTGAATACGTGTTCTGTCATACGGTATTTGGTAAAAAGCCAATTTGACATTTGCTCAGTACATTGTTTTCGCTGAGGAAATGTGAGTCTGCTGTTATTGATAATGCAGAGGATTTTCCCAAGGTTGCTGTCGACGCATATCTGCCGGTAGTTATTGTGGTCAAATTTGTCTCCAAATTGGGGTGATCAGTCCTTGGTTCCAAATATTGGAGAAGATACCAGAGCTGAGGATGATGTTGAAGAGTTTAAGTATAGCCAATTGTAATTTTTGGGTTGGAGGGTTTGTATTTTGTTCTGTAGTTCTTTCAATGTAATTGGAGAATCCAGTGGGTTTTGGTAGTCTTTAATAGTGTATTTTCTCTCTCTCTCTCTCTCTCGGCATATTTCTACTTTTCCAAGACCACATCTGTTTTACCTCTAGATGGCGCCCTTGCTTCACATATGGCCTTCATGGCTGTGTGGAGAATTGATATGAAAGCAGCTTTAATACCAGATATAAATGATTTACCAGGAGCAGGACAACACTGCACCATGTCATTAGTTTCACGTGTTTTCACTGTCAACCTACTGTCTACTCTAAACACAGTACCTCCACTCAACAGAGTTTGCTGTCTATCTTTGAGTTTTGTATTGAAACAGAGGAACAGGACAGCATGACTCTTCATCCACTCCGTACCGTGCTTATCCTGGTCCCAGATCTGTTTGTGCTCCATACCCAGCTCTTATGGTCATTGTCATTTCAAACAGCACAAACAGATCTGGGACCAAGTTATATACTCTGTTATATACAATGCTCCAGTTGTAATCTTTTGAGGGCTGTCGATACACCGTAAAAACAAACACATTATTTCCAATCCCAGTGTAACCAAAGCAAAAAGTCACAAATGCAACGGCAAGGGAATTACAATAGCATTATTCATGCTGTCAAGATGCTGCTGACGGTTAAGAAAACATATGTTTTACAAGCTATTTAAAATAGTTATTTTCTGTTACATTTTCATGAAATGTGAATGTGTTTTAATGTCTGCCACTACTGAGAAAGGGCCTGCCAGCCCAGCGATTGAGCTGTGGTCTCAATAGCTCCCAGTCACAGCCAAGCTACCCTAGACATCTGCTGGTGACAGACAGCGTTAAGTGTCATAATTCCACTATTTTCTGAGAGGTAAATAGGAAGACACGAGGTGCGTCCCAAAATGCACCCTATTTCCATTGACAGTACGCTACATAGTTATTATTGTGCGACATATGGGGAATAGGGTGCCATTGAAGGTTAAAGGTCACCTGCATAAAATGTCCCTATTTGGGACCGGTTGGTTCGGCGGTTGGGGGGGATGCAACCAGCAACCTGAAACAAGTGGCCAATTCACACAGGAAAGGTTTTGGGAAAGCAGCCTCTGACTCGGTTTCCTGGCCCCTAACAGAAACAAGACATGTATTGTAACACAACACTACAGATGTTCTTCGCGCACCAGAGAAGCAGAACAAAACTAACCAAGTAGCCCAGAGCTGCAGCTAGGGGAACTGACAAAGGATTAGAGGTTTGATGTTTTCAATGTTGAACAAGATTATATGATGGTAGCTAACTCTGAATAGGAATCAGAGAAGGTGAGTAATTGCCAGAAAAAATAGAAACTATATGGAGGCAAAAGCAGCATTAACTGAATCAATCTGCTTACTTAGCACTGTATATTCTGTGTACTGGTGTGTCAAGATAATCTATTATGCATTAAGCAATGAATGCTATGCACCTTTTCACATTTTAATATGCTGCTGGAAGTCAAACAGCTTTTGTCAGATTAACAAAACAAGGCTAGATGCTTTGTAAAATTCCTTCACATGCGAGACAGTGGGAAGCAGATGACCTCTTGGGGGCCAAGTGGAGGGGCCACATCAATCACACATATCATCATTCAGTTTAAAGTTAGGGGTTGGATCTCTGTTGTGTCTTTGCCAAGTCTTCTACAATCAGTTACTACTACGCTCCTACTTCAGGTCGATGGAAGTTCACTAACTAGGTTCCCATCGTTAGGCTATCTGCTGCCCTGCCCAACCCAAGCTCAAGGATTCATCGACTTACCCTAAATACAAGAGTGAAGCAACACTGTTTACTCTATATGTTTAGACAAGGAATGCCGAAATGGTGCATTGTTTTTAAAGGAGTCTGCTGTGGAATGCCCACTCTAGATACATATTCTACATCCCAAATGACACTCTATTCCCTATATAGTGTACTTTTTTTAATGATCCCCTTAAAATAATACACTATATAGGGATAGGGTGCCATTTGGGGAGCAACTTTAGAAATAAGTGTGTAACATGTGTATGTGTGTAGGACACAAGGCCAGGCTGTACTGTCTTCTGTCTTATCAGGCTCTGCTTCTCCTCTCCAGCCCTGGCCCTGGCCCCAGCCCACCACAGACAGAGACCCCGGCCCTAGCCCCTGCCGACCAAAGACAGAGACCCCGGCCCCTGGCACACCACAGACAGAGAACCTGACCCGCCGCAGACAGCGACCCCGGCCCACCACAGACAGAGATCCTGGTGGTATCAACCCTCCAGAGACAGAGACCCCAGCCCCCCACAGACAGAGAACCCAGCCTGCCACAGACAGAGATCCTGGTGGTATGAGGGGTTGAGATCCTGGTGGTATCAAGGGCTGAGATCCTGGTGGTATCAGGGGCTGCAGACAGAGATCCTGGTGGTATCAGGGGCTGAGATTTTTGTATTTTTTTATTTCACCTTTATTTAACCAGGTAGGCAAGTTGAGAACAAGTTCTCATTTACAATTGCGACCTGGCCAAGATAAAGCAAAGCAGTTCGACACATACAACAACACAGAGTTACACATGGAGTAAAACAAACATACAGTCAATAATACAGTAGTATAAGTCTATATACAATGTGAGCAAATGAGGTGAGATAAGGGAGGTAAAGGCAAAAAAGGCCATGGTCGCAAAGTAAATACAATATAGCAAGTAAAACACTGGAATGGTAGATTTGTAGTGGAAGAAAGTGCAAAGTAGAAATAGAAATAATGGGGTGCAAAGGAGCAAAAATAAATAAATAAATACAGTAGGGGAAGAGGTAGTTGTTTGGGCTAAATTATTGATGGGCTATGTACAGGTGCAGTGATCTGTGAGCTGCTCTGACAGCTGGTGCTTAAAGCTAGTGAGGGAGATAAGTGTTTCCAGTTTCAGAGATGTTTGTAGTTTGTTCCAGTCATTAGGTAGGAATACCTGGGATAGGATAAAGTAATCCTTCTAACCCCCCCCCCCCCCAAGAAAGATATAGATGTACTATTGTAAAGTGGTTGTTCCACTGGATATCATAAGGTGAATGCACCAATTTGTAAGTCGCTCTGGATAAGAGCATCTGCTAAATGACGTAAATGTAAATGTCATTGGCAGCAGAGAACTGGAAGGAGAGACGGCCAAAGGAGGAATTGGCTTTGGGGGTGACCAGAGAGATATACCTGCTGGAGCGCATGCCACAGGTGGGTGCTGCTTTGGTGACCAGTGAGCTGAGATAAGGGGGGACTTTACCTAGCAGGGTCTTGTAGATGACCTGGAGCCAGTGGGTTTGGCGACGAGTATGAAGCGAGGGCCAGCCAACGAGAGCATACAGGTTGCCGTGGTGGGTAGTATATGGGGCTTTGGTGACAAAACGGATGGCACTGTGATAGACTGCATCCAGTTTATTGAGTAGGGTATTGGAGGCTATTTTGTAAATGACATCGCCGAAGTCGAGGATCAGTAGGATGGTCAGTTTTACGAGGGTATGTTTGGCAGCATGAGTGAAGGATGCTTTATTGCGAAATAGGAAGCCAATTCTAGATTTAACTTTGGATTGGAGATGTTTGATGTGAGTCTGGAAGGAGAGCTTACAGTCTAACCAGACACCTAGGTATTTGTAGTTGTCCACATATTCTAAGTCAGAACCTTCCAGAGTAGTGATGCTGGACGGGCGGGCAGGTGCGGGCAGCGATCAGTTGAAGAGCATGCATTTAGTTTTACTTGTATTTAAGAGCAGTTGGAGGCCACGGAAGGAGAGTTGTATGGCATTGAAGCTCGTCTGGAGGGTTGTTAACACAGTGTCCAAAGAAGGGCCAGAAGTATACAGAATGGTGTCATCTGCGTAGAGGTGGAACAGAGGCTCACCAGCAGCAAGAGCGACACCATTGATGTATACAGAGAAAGAGTTGGCCCAAGAATTGAACGCTGTGGCACCCCCATAGAGACTACCAGAGGCCCAGACAACAGGCCATCCGATTTGACACATTGAACTCTATCAGAGAGGTAGTTGGTGAACCAGGCGAGGCAATCATTTGAGAAACACTCAGCCCCTGGTGGTATCAGGGGCTGAGTGTGTGGGCATGTCTGAGGCTCGAGGTTAGTGATCATTTAGAAATAATACTACAGCTACAACCTGGTTTGTTGTTTGGGACAAGGTTAGGTGGATTCAACGTTTTAAGATGTGACCAGCAGTTGGGTGCCATTTGAGACGCAGATCCTGTTTCTGGAGGCCCAACTGGTAGCCAGGCCCAAATCCTGTTTCTGGAGGCCCAACTGGTAGCCAGGCTCAAATCCTGTTTCAGGAGGCCCAACTGGTAGCCAGGCTCAGATCCTGTTTCTGGAGGCCCAACGGGTAGCCAGGCTCAGATCCTGTTTCTGGAGGCCCAACTGGTAGCCAGGCTCAGATCCTGTTTCTGGAGGCCCAACGGGTAGCCAGGCTCAGATCCTGTTTCTGGAGGCCCAATGGGTAGCCAGGCTCAGATCCTGTTTCTGGAGGCCCAACTGGTAGCCAGGCTCAGATCCTGTTTCTGGAGGCCCAACAGGTAGCCAGGCTCAGATCCTGATTTTGGAGGCCCAACTGGTCGCCAGGCTCAGATATTTCACAGCTCTCTCTGTGATTTACATCATGTTGACACAAGTGCTGTGTAAAAAAAAACATAAAACATATGTATAAGACCTTTAGCGTTTCTCATGTAGTTGTCCTAGGGAGTATTGTCGGGAAAGAATGATGACCCATTTCAGAAGCAGATGTTTGAGGTCACTATCAGACTCAGTCAACTCCTTTTCCCCCATTGGTAGAGCTCCTGCAATTGGATGGTTGACCGATAAAACGCTTGATTGTTTTTTCTTAAAAATCCACATACAGTGTACATGGCCATGTTTCCTGACTGTTGAAAGCCTACAGCACTGTCAGTCACAGGGGATAAAACAGCTGCATAGATTAAAACAGAACCCAAATCCAACAATGACTCAATAAACCGCTCTTAGAGCCCCTCGATCCATTTTAGATTCTGAGAAACGGTCCTTGATCACTCTCATCAGTGAGTGGTATTACACCGCTGAGGCAGTCACACACGGCTTGTCTGGTTTCTCTCGTCATTTCCTGATTCATCCAACCACTCCATCCCTCCACCCCCATCTTCAGCTGTTTAAACAGCAGAAATTATGTCTGTAATTGTTTCAGTGTGTAGCCTGTTATTTTAATGTGCCAAGCTGGATGACAAAAAAATGTATCAATCAATGATTGCAGTAAACGGCAAGTATTTTCTGACTACTTACATTCGTAAAGTTTTACCACCTTTAGACTTACTTTTTGGAATAGTTTGACTAATTATCAGGTGTTTCCAATTTCTCCCCAGTGATATGAAATGGATACCACCACAGTGAAGGAGACTGAGAGACAGGGCATGGGTTGTCTTTTCACTGCGAGTGACCTGCAACGTTCTCGACAGATTTGACAGAAAGCCTAGGGCTGGATAAATATGGCTCCTCTATGCTTGTGGGCCTTCTCTCTCTGTTTCTTAATGCTCTACTACTTATTCAAATCAAATCAAATCAAATTGTATTTGTCACATGCACCGAATACAACAGGTGTAGACCTTACCGTGAAATGCTTACTTCTTAACATCATTGTGAAAAGACCCCATGCTGAGATGCATTTATTTGACTATAGTGTGGATGGCTGAGGTAACAGGTACCAGTATTAGGACAGGGGACAAGGAGAACACAGTTATGGTGTCCATATTAGGACAGTCACAGCAGGACTTGTCAGTCTTATTGGCTGTAACCTCAACACAAGGGTAATTTAAAAACCAAATGACAGAGATGATGAGGGGTGTTTGTTTGTCTTGTTAGTGATTTTGGGGGACGACTTCACTTATATTTCTTTAAAAAAAATGTTCTTCTTTTAACCGTTCAACTGTTGAATAGCGAAAAAATACCAGTCATGGAATTGTAGTTTTGAATGTTCGTGACAAAACATTTTACGGACAGTAATGTTTTTTTGACTGATTTATAGTGTTCCTTTCCTCCATCTGACAGAGCATCATTAGGCTACTGGGTGATTCCTCACCATATGACAGAGCATCATTAGGCTACTGGGTGATTCCTCACCATATGACAGAGCATCATTAGGCTACTGGGTGATTCCTCACCATATGACAGAGCATCATTAGGCTACTGGGTGATTCCTCACCATATGACAGAGCATCATTAGGCTACTGGGTGATTCCTCACCATCTGACAGAGCATCATTAGGCTACTGGGTGATTCCTCACCATATGACAGAGCATCATTAGGCTACTGGGTGATTCCTCACCATATGACAGAGCATCATTAGGCTACTGGGTGATTCCTCACCATATGACAGAGCATCATTAGGCTATTGGGTGATTCCTCACCATCTGACAGAGCATCATTAGGCTACTGGGTGATTCCTCACCATATGACAGAGCATCGTTATGTTACTGGGTGATTCCTCACCATATGACAGAGCATCATTAGGCTACTGGGTGATTCCTCACCATATGACAGAGCATCATTAGGCTACTGGGTGATTCCTCACCATATAACAGAGCATCAATAGGTTACTGGGTGATTCCTCACCATATGACAGAGCATCATTAGGCTACTGGGTGATTCCTCACCATATGACAGAGCATCATTAGGCTACTGGGTGATTCCTCACCATATTACAGAGCATCATTAGGTTACTGGGTGATTCCTCACCATATGACAGAGCATCATTAGGCTACTGGGTGATTCCTCACCATCTGACAGAGCATCATTCTGTTACTGGGTGATTCCTCACCATCTGACAGAGCATCATTTAGGTTACTGGGTGATTCCTCATCATCTGACAGAGCATCATTTAGGTTACTGGGTGATTCCTCATCATCAGACAGAGCATCATTATGTTACTGGGTGATTCCTCATCATTTGACACAGCATCATTAGGTTACTGGGTGATTCCTCATCATCAGACAGAGCATCATTAGGCTACTGGGTGATTCCTCATCATTTGACAGAGCATCATTAGGTTACTGGGTGATTCCTCATCATTTGACAGAGCATCATTATGTTACTGGGTGATTCCTCATCATTTGACAGAGCATCATTAGGTTACTGGGTGATTCCTCACCATCAGACAGAGCATCATTAGGCTACTGGGTGATTCCTCACCATCAGACAGAGCATCATTAGGCTATTGGGTGATTCCTCACCATCTGACAGAGCATCATTAGGGTTGTTCCTTACAAAACTAGAGCAAAACAGGACCAGGATTTTGGGGATTTTAATTAAATTAAATCTATAGAAGGGTCCTTTGGAGGAACTATTGTTGACATATATTTGACATTTGTATGTTAAAGCATAATTGAGACATCAATAATTTCCTTTGGAATATTTGTGACCTTTTCCTTTAATACTCCAAAATGTTTCATCTGTAGGTTCTATAAAGTAAAAGTTGGTGTCAGCCTGACGGGATACTCTCAATTGTGAATCTGTAAAAGTTTGTGAGGATTTTAGGGGCCAAGACAAATTTCTTCAGCCTCCTGAGGTTGAAGAGGCACTGTTGCGCCTTCTTCACCACAGTGTCTGAATGGGTGGACCATTTCAGATCGTCAGTGATGTGTACGCCGAGGAACTTGAAGCTTTACACCTTCTCCACTGCGGTCCCGTCGATGTGGATAGGGGCATGCTCCCTCTGCTGTTTCCTGAAGTCCACGATCAGCTCCTTTGTTTTGTTGTCGTTGAGTGAGAGGTTATTTTCCTGGCACCACTCTCCCAGGGCCCTCACATCCTCCCTGTAGGCTATCTCGTCATTGTTGTAATCAGGGCTACTACTGTTGTGTCGTCTGCAAACTTGATGATTGAGTTGGAGGCGTGCGTGGCCACGCAGTCATGGTTGAACAGGGAGTACAGGACCGGGCTGAGCATGCACCCTTGTGGGGCCCCTGTGTTGAGGATCAGCGAAGTGGAGGTGTTGTTTCCTACCTTCACCACCTGGGGTGGCCCGTCATGTAGTACAGGACCCAGTTGCACAGGGCGGTGTTCAGACCCTGGGCCCCGAGCTTAATGATGAGCCTGGAGGGTACTATGGTGTTGAATTCTGAGCTATAGTCAATGAATAGCATTTTTACAAAGGTATCCCTCTTGTCCAGATGGGATAGGGCAGTGTGTAGTGCGATGGCGACTGCATCGTCTGTGGATCTATTGGATAACACACAAAAAGCAAAACACAGCTTCGGAGCTAGTAGCAGAGCTGCCATATCTGTCCGCACCATCTTACTACGTCACATCTGTGCAGATATGTACACCATGTCATTGATCTCTTTCTCACTCTGCTGTGGGTGCATCATATGCGTCTTGTTAGCTCTCACTCATATGGCGAGGGGCTGAAGCTCATTGGTTTTACTTGAATTGCTAGGGGGCTGGCCCATGTGGGGGAAAATGTAGGGAAAATGCGTCAGCACAGCTTTCAGAAAAACAGTGGCTTTCAAACTAGGGATTTCGTGGCTGTTTGAGGTAAGACATTAATTCTGTTCATAAATTATGCAGCCCAAAGCGGGATGTTTAAAAAATACTTAATAGTTGCCAAAGTTAATTTACGAATATTGAAAATTGAATGCAACGTAACCAATCGCAGCCCTGCTTTTAGTTCTAGCATTGCACATCCGGAAAATAACCAGGGCGACCATTTTGAATCCATTTTCACATTCACTCTGTTAGTAATGCTTATACATTGGATCATAACTCTAAAAGTAGCAGAGATCCCACTCTGAAACTTTGATATACCCGTAGAGTATATTATGTTCAACAATATATTGAAATATTTGCCTTTTATATACGTATATATTCAACACTCATGTTTATGTTTTTCAATATTTATATATTTATGTAAGAAATGTGTTATTGAAATCAAAATACTACTCATATTACAGAGCAAGAGGTAAAGCTTCAAATGACCCCAACTTTTGCTTTGTAGCACCTACAGATGAAACATTATGGAGTCAGGATGTTAAGGCCAAAATGTCACAAATATTCAAACTGAAAACCAACAATAAATAATTTCTCAATTGTGCTTTAAAGCTAGAATCCTTAGTTGCTACATCCGGTTAGATTTATAAATGAATGAGCTATACACATTGATTCTTGAAGAATATAATTTTGAAATGCTGCATGAGCTTAGTTCAACTGTCGTACACCATCAGAACCCAATACACAAGCTTGTTTACTCCAATGTTTGTAAACAATTTAAAAGTAAACAATCACTGTATAGCCTCAAAACATGGTTAAAACTATACATTTGATATAATGGATGGTTAGTCCTTGCATCCATAGCTGTCTATGAATTTGAGAGTCGTTCAATTTCTCCAGGCCCCTCCCTAAGCTTTTTACAAAAACAGAGGCAAGGAGACAGCTTTGTTATTGTTTTAATAAAATGTCAAATATATGTCAACAATCCTTCCTCTAAAGGACCCTTCTATGGTCTTGTTTGGCTCTAGTTTGGTGAGGAATCACCCTACTGTAGTAATGATGAAACGCACACCACCGCCAAATATATGAACATAACATTTCTCTTCTTGAGGATTTTATTGTTTTTATTTTATTTTTTTATGGTTATTTCTCTTGGAAGAATGACTTCACAAATCTTTCAGGACTTTCTCTCTCTCTCTCTATGTTAATGTTTCCAACACTCTGTTGTCTTGGCTGTATTGTCACTTTGAGTCTCTGTTTTATTGGGTCTTCCCTTCCCTTGACTTTTAATGAAAACAATGACATTCTATTTCTTCCTCTCTGAACATCTATTAACAGCTGCACGGTAACATACTAAAGTAGAAGAGAGAGAGCGAGAAGAAGAAAAAACAAGTTGAAGTTGAAGAAAAAAATATGTGAACGATCACGATGATAGTGTTCACTGAGTCTGAAGCTATTGGGTGAGATTAAATATGAATTGATCCCTATGCAGCTGCAGTCCCTGTGAATGTTGAAAACTCTCCGGCTCTGAGTCAGTGCCCTTTATTCACCAACACGATAACGAAATAAACATGATGCTTTAAGCCAAGGTTGAGTTTTATCCCCCACCCTTTTTAAATATTTGGTATAATAACCAACCCAACTTCCCGATGAAAACGCGCACCTTTTTGGTCAGAAAAAAACTGTATGAAGAGTTCTATCACCTAAATCCTGTACTGTTTTTTAGGCCTTTTTAGGCCTTAGGGTTGAAAAGGGACTGAATACTCTCTCTGTCTCTCTCTGTCCTCACAAGACGCAGTTCATGATCTGGCACCATTTTACAATATAGGCTATTCAAAGTGCTGTGGGGACTGTAGCTAGAATAAACAAGGAAAAGGAAAGATATCTGTAACACTTTCTTGATGCCTAGCGTCATAAAACATTATGACACGTTCATAACCATGTCATAACATCTGACATAACATTACACTGTCATGACACATATTTAGACCTGTTGTGACATGTATTGTGTTATTTTATGGCTGGTTATGACACCTACTTAAGAGTGTCAAGACCCACAAAACCTACCACACAAGGAAAATCAATCCATTTACACTTTAGTGTGCACATTTTCTCAACTATTAAATTATCATTGTAATAGCGCACACATTAATGCCAGACATGCACCTACCCCAATGCTCTGTTGCTGATGACTGGGATGAACGCAGGAGCCGATTTCAGGAGCAGGACAAGACACACTCTTTTTGACTGATGACTGACATAAGAGCATGTAAGTGATAGACATATCTGTTTTATATGATTATGATGGTCATAATGCTTCTTGACAGTGGAATAAAGTGTATTTTCTTAGTCCAAGTAAAGTGACACAGGATGGTCATAATGCTTCATGACAGTGTCATAAAGTGTATTTCTACATGTTATTTAAAATACGATGGAAAAAAACATGACTGTGAATAATTCATTACAACAGCAAATTATTTAAGAAACAAACTTTCAAACGAAAGGAAACTTCTTGACAGAGAAAAACACATTTGAATAAATGTGGGATTTGACACTCTTATGTAGGTGTTATAACCAGACATAAAATAACTAACTTTATGTCACAACAGGTGTAAAAATATGGGTCATGACAGTGTTATGAACATATTGTGACAGGTTATGACAATTTATGTCAGCTGTTATGATATATTAGGACATGGTTATGACTGTGTCGTTATGACGCTAGGTGTCAACTAAAGTGTTACCAAGATATCAGTTGCAACCTGCAGGCTGAAAAGGTGGATGGAGAGAGGAGAGCTTGAGCACTGAATCCATGACAATTCCACTAAGAGCTTTCCTAACGGTCAGCCAGTGAGTATGTACACAAGAGTAACCCAATATGATTTGATAAGTTGGGAACATCAGGCCTCCACTTCTCGTTCCGCCAGTGTCTAGGTTAGCACACTGTTTTTGATGTGGAGACATCAGGCCTCCACTTCTCGTTCCGCCAGTGTCTAGGTTAGCACACTGTTTTTGATGTGGAGACATCAGAAGTGATCTTCTTAGTGAGGTTGAAGCAGTGGCTTTGCCACTTTGAGGCAGCCCATGTGTTTTGCACAATTCAGTTTAAGGATGGGAAAAGAGTCGGTTAGGCCCAGGGAATAAATTGCCTGCTCTAAAGACTAAAGTCTGCATCCCAATTGGCAGCCTATTCCCTATTTAGTCCACTACTTTTGACCAGGGCCCATAGGTCTCTGGTCAAAAGTAGTGGACTACTGTATATAGGGAATGGCCCTGGTCAAAAGTAGTGGACTAAATCAAAACTTCTCCTCCTCCTCAGTGATATTGTCATAGTGTTACTCATTGCTGTAAAAACTCTTGAAGGCACCACAGAACATCACAAATGGAGAACATTTTGAGAGATTTATTCCGTAATGCTTATTGGCTGATTAATCCAACAATAATTTCATAATGGGAAAGTGGAGCATAAAGGGTTGGGACTATATTAGGTATTTTTATCTGAGGATAATATGCTGAAAGCCTTTCTGTGTGGCTCAGTTGGTAGAGCATGGTATTTGCAACGTGTTTGCAACGCCAGGGTTGTGGGTTCGATTCCCACGGGGGACCAGTACGTAAGAAAAAAAAGTATGAAATGTATGCATTCACTACTGTAAGTCGCTCTGGATAAGAGCGTCTGCTAAATGACTAAAATGTTAATGTAAAAATGTAAATGTTGTATTGGAGATTCACAGCTGTGACAACACTTGATGATAGCGTTAAAACTATCCAAAAGTTGCTTCATATGGAGATTAAGAAAACGGAATCATACAGACGTACTGTTCGATGACATACCCTCCCATGACCTTGTCACCATAACATTGGCCTAGACAGGAAACATTTCAGTGCAGATTGTTAGTAGGACATAGTGGTGGTGACTGCTGTACTCTTCTTGTTGTGACACTAGATTCTGTCCAACTACTGTACTGTCACTGAAATGTGTCGCTTCTTATGAAGACTTTCTCTGATTGATTAGTGAGTAGAATTTACCATGCCATATAAAACAGAACGAAGTAACTCGCTATCAAAATCAACTATTTTGGCTCTTTATCTCCTAATGAAACAAAGATTATTGTTCCAAATGGAAAATATTTCAACACGGGGAAAGACAGGGAATACCTGGTGAATCATTTCATTCTGGGAAAAAGGAGATGTTTGGATAAAAATGCAAGCCTGTGGTCATCCAATAAAAACAGAGACAGGGCCCACTGCTCTCTATATCAGCTCAGAGAAACCCCAATGTTCTGTGTGATTAACACCTTAAAAACTCTCATCCAGTCCAAAGATACTAATTGGGTTTTCTACATCATTACACAGTGCTATACACACACGCACTCATGCACGCATACACACACACACACACACATGCTCACACATGCTCACACACGCACACACACACACACACACACACACACACACACACACACACACACACACACACACACACACACACACACACACACACACACAAACTTTCCCTAATCTAGGTGAAACCCAACCTCAGACTTACAGTGGGACTTCATTGTGGAGCCCAATGTTAAAAAAGGGGTGATTCAAATCAAACCTAATTGGGAATATTCTCCATGGCTAATCAACATAAACCAGTGGCTTGCATTCAGGATTCTGTTGGCATTACCCATATAAACAGTATGCTGCCTTAAAATTGACAGCCGGGCAACCCTTGGTTCCTATGACTAAGACAGTGGGATGTGTCCCAGTCTGTATCCTAAATGGCACCCTATTCCCTATATAGTGCACCTTGGTCAAACGTAGTGCACTATATGGAATAGGGTGCCATTTGGGACGCATCCCCATACTCCAGTGCAATGGGCTTGGAGAGACTACTGTACACAAGGGCCATATGGGATCTGTGTCACGAGAAACACTTAAGAGATGCAGAGATATATATCCACACATTAAAAGGCTGTTTCTTTCCCTGTTTATCAATTTTATTATGTATATTGGACTTGCTGAGGACACTAATATGTAGATGACTTTGTCTCAAGTGACATCAAAATGTGGCCTCTGGCTTGGAACCTGTTCTCTGCTGGGTGAAAATGATCCCCCAATCACCAGATGAGGCTAAGCTTTCCCACATGTGAGAGCAGGCACATTCCTGGAACTCCTGGGGTGCATTAAACAATTGAACCTGAGATTCCAGGCTTAGATATACTGCTCCCAATATCAGTTTAACTATTGGCTTACATGTCTTTTCAATGTGCCATATTCATATTCCATAGTCTGGCTTTTATAGAAATGCATAAGTGAAATTGTTAAATATACTTTGCTCTTACTTGGCCTGTTCACAGTTAGGGTAATCAGATGTGAACACACAACACAAACATTCTAAAACACACATGCACACACACACACACACACGCATGCGCACACGCGCACAAACACACACACTACAACAACAGGCTTTCTGTTGAACAGGTACACTGTTGTATTGACCTCCTCCCTGCGTGGTTTGTTATCTTTTGTCAAACGCAGTGACAACTTTGCTTCATACCTGGCTTTCACAACCTCCTCTCTCTCTCTTTCTCTCTCTGCAACAATAACACCACAGTTGTGGCTGGCCTGGCTTTTCTCTTTATAAGACTGTTTATGCCTCGAGAGTGTTGAAGAACATGGCCAGCCTCACATCCTTTTATGTAAGTTGACACAAAGCTGAGATCTACATTCATTTGAACAGTTTTTCTTCATGGGAGATGCCACGTCCTCAATCGGTTCCACTGTCAATATCGCATGAATTTCTCTCTGTGCTTGTCAGCTACAGTTTCTTTAGGAGTGGGGCAATCCAACTTGTTTCATATATTTTGTATTTATCGGACAGGATAGAGAGAGGAGAAAGTTAGGAGAGATGATGCTAGAGCAGTGGATCAAATTCAACCTATGTGTTTGAGAGACAGGGGCCACAGCAGACCACTCCAGGCCACAGCAACAGACCCCAACATTTCTCCATGTTTTCACCATCATTGTAAAGCCCTAGTTATTTTATTTCTTTGACAGTCATTTCTGAAGATTATGATTTACTTCATGTCATTATTGATTCATTTTAAGGTTTAAAAAAACTGTTTCATTAACTGAACTCTCATTTTAATATGTTGAAACATTGAACATCTAATAGTCAAATCATAGTGTAAAAGCAGGTGAGCTGGTTCTACTCTTTTTGGCCATTTTCCAGTGTTTTGTGGTGGAAAACTGAGTGGGTAGAGCATTGGCGAAAATCTGATATCAACTTTGGAGGGGACAATTACATGAAATTTTCTCAAGAGCAATTCCTGAGGGGGACACCAAAAGTAGTGCTGTAACACATAGCCTACATTGTAATATGGTAAATGTATATTGAGGAACCAAAGAAATAAGGTGTTTGTCGTACTCCTAACTACCGGTACCCAAAACTACACAACTAATCACAACAGCAATACCATTGCCTTTAACAAATCTTAGTTCAGTCACCAGTTTAAGTTGAGAGTGGGGGTATCCATGGCATTTTCCAATTATGTTCCTATTTTACAAGTAAAAAAAATTGAGAACCTTTCATAATGTTGCCAAACAAAGACTCAACAAACTTACCTGAGACTCCCTGTCTCTGCCAGTCTGTCCCTGCATATCTGTCCCCAACTCTGCTGTCTGTGTGCCATCTGTTGCCTGCTCTGCCTATTGACATCATTGTGAAACATTTCCATTAGAATTTCATTTCTTTCTTATGAACATTTTATCAACTAGTCTTTGAGATATTAGGCTACTAGGGTTCTTACTATGCGTTTTGGTGTATTGAAAAATACTCTGATGTCCGTCTTTTATTTTTCTGCCATTTTTCTACCTGGCTGGCTGGCTGGCTACACACATAGTGTGTAGGTTATTTACAGTAGGAGATGGGCTTCTATCATCTTCAATCATTCTATTTGGGCTTCGATCTAAAAGGTAGCTAGCAAATGTGAAACGGATTAAAATGACAAGAGTTGACAGCTGTATGAGTTCACCATTTACACAACATATGCTGCAACCTTTTGTAATTTGAATAGTTTGTTTCATATTGGCTGGCTTCCAACAATAGCTGAATTTGCAAAGCTAGCGAGCACCAATTCAGTTTCAGTGGTGTTTGCTATAATCTTTGCTACCCGGGTTAAATAAAGGTGAAATAAAATAAATAAATAAAAGTTCACTTGCGACAATTTAGCTTTTGCAACGAGTCCATTAAATATATTTAAGACAATGGTAGAAGAGAGTGCAGTTCTGTTCAGTTTGGATTGCAGTTTATCGCTAACCTTATCACAGGGACTTTGAAGCACTAACTTACATCATCTGCATGCTGATTCCATCTTTGACGACGCCACATAAATGGAATAGGTACTAGCTAGCTTAATAGTTAATATTTGCGCACTAGCTCTGCATATTCAGCTAGTGTGTGTGCGCGATTGACTGGATTAACCTCACGTCAGTTACGTAGCAAGCTAAGGAACTGGCAGTGGATCAAACCATTGTGAGGCAAAGGGTGGGGGGGTTGCAATCTCTTGAAACGTAAAAACGCGCTATTAAGTGTCTATAATCAGCACAATTGCTTTCATTGCGTATTATTAATATTATTTAAATTACATAGTTATGTTTCAGTGATATATTGGGGGGGACAAATCATATTTTTCCCCCGTCCCCCCCGGGATTTCCGCCCCTGGGGTAGAGCAAAACACGTCAACCCTGTTAGCCATACATAGAGACATAGGCAGAAATCCCAGGGGGGACGGGGGGGGGACACGACCCCCCATCCTGGGAAAAATATGATTTGTAAGGTAGCAGAGGGTTCGTATCTACTGTCTGAAAGGCACTCAATACACGTAACTGACATGAGGTTAATCCAGTCAATCGCACCATAGCAATGTTTTGTTTTATGTTGGCAGGGTTCACACACACACACTAGCTGAATTTGCAGAGTAGCGCACAAACTAAAGCAAACATGAATTATCAAGCTAGCTAGTACCTATTCCATTTATGTGGCGTTGTCAAAGATGGAATCTTTGCTATCGTCAGTTTATTCCAAGATCAGCATGCAGCTGTAGTGCTTCAAAGTCCCTGTGATAAGGTTAGCGATAAACTGAACTCCAAACTGAACAGAACTACACTCTCTTCTACCATTTTCTTCAATATATTTAATGGTCTCATTGCAAAAGCTAAATTGTCGCTAGGGAACTTTTTTTAATTTTGTTTATTTCACCTTTATTTAACCAAATAGCAAAGATTATAGAAACTGAATTAATTCAGTCTAAACGTCCTGCAAAAGTTGGAAAGAGCGCTTCTCACGGGGGAGTTGGATGAATCTCTAGATTAGTACCCAGAGCAGAACATAGATTCTCTTTCAGTGCAGATCCCTCTATTTCACAACAAATACCCCTGTAGCAGCAGTGGAGAGGCAGCAGAGGTCCTCAGGAGGCTTCCAGTGGAGGTGCGGTGGTTGTTTGACCAAGTTGATGTGCTGATCAGAATTTTGTTTGTGGTGCCAGTGTCTTCATGTGAGGCTGAGAGGAGTTTCAGTGCACTCCGCAGGTTAAAGACTTGGCTACGGGCTAGCATGGGCCAAGAGAGACTGAACGGCGTAGTTGTCTGTAATGTACATAAAGACAGGCTGGACAGTTTCAAGAGGGAAAATATCTGCCAGCAATTTGTTGGATCCATTGAAACACGCAAACATATGTTCGGTTCTTTTGTTCAGTAGTGTGTATGGCAGTGGTTCTCAACCTTTTTGGGGGTACTGGAACCACTGCATATTTTGAGGCAAGGCAGGCAAGGTTTTGAGCGGTCCTCAGGGACCTCCATCACCTCTACATTATATGTACAGTTACTGGAAACCTTGTGGTACTGAATACGTTCATTACACTTTTTTTGTTTCACAGACCCCTTGCAATTACACCAGGGACCCCTAGGGGTCCATGGACCCCTGTTTGAGAACCCCTGGTGTATAGTATATTTGTTCTTTCGTTTAGTAGTTTTCAGTTTTTAGTACATGACAGTACACTTACTAATTATTTATTTCATGTTATTTTATTTAAAATTGCATACTTTGTGTGACATACTTGTCCATAGCTGCTGTTTGAAGAGTTGAGACACTGACGGAAGGATATTTTGGTTGATTTATTTTGGTTATTCATTGAAGTAGTTATTTTGCTTTTAGAACTGTACTTATTTTTAGCTTTTTGTTCTTGTAAAGCTATTGTAGTAGACTGTCACGTCCTGACCAGTATAAGAGTTATTTGTTATTGTAGTTTGGTCAGGACGTGGCGGAGGGTATTTGTTTTATGTGGTTTGGGGTGGTGTTTTTTGTAGAAGGGTATTTGATTTAGGTACTCCGGGGTTTTTGGGCACTGTTCCTTGTTAATGTATTTCTATGTTTAGTCTAGTTAGTTGTATTTCTATGTTTAGGTTAATGGGGGGTTGGACTCTCAATTGGAGGCAGGTGCTTTCTCGTTGCCTCTGATTGAGAGTCCTATATATGGGTATGTGTTTGGTTTAGTGTTTGTGGGAGATTGTCTCTTGTTTTGCGTGTGTGAGCCTTACAAGACTGTTTGGTTGTTCGTGCGTTTTTCCCGTGTTTATTATTTTGGTGTTCACTTTATTTCATAAATAAATATCAAGATGAGCATCCACATCCCTGCTGTGTTTTGGTCCTCCTTTCCCGACGACAACTGTGACATAGACTCAGGCCAGTGGCACATATTTAATGACTATATAAATGTATCAGAAAAAGTAAAATTAAAAGGTCAATTCAATACGTAGACCAACTTTGTGATGTTTCTCAATGAAGATTATTTTACACGAGATCACACCATGTTCATTGTATTTACGAAAACTGCACCCATACCGTGTACAGTACCATTCTTGGTATTGCTGGTTGTAAGTACAAATACCTGCATACATACTGGACTGATAAGGAATACTGCTATAACTATTATTAGTAGTAGTATTATAATGATTTAAACATTTGAACAAGTTGGGAAAACCCTTCAGTTAACTACTGTACCTATCAATTATCCAGTAGTAGTGATTATGTTTCCTCAATATAAATGTAGGCTATGTGTTACAGCATTACTTTTGGTGCCCCCCTCAGGAATTGCTCTTGAGAAAATGTCATGTAATTGTCCCCTCCAAAGTTGATATCAGATTTTCGCCCCTGCATAGAGAGGCTAGAAATTGAAACTTGCTCCTTATTGCACACAACAAGACTGTCACAAGGGGATTTATGGAGGGTTTAAGATGAAGTTGTCAACCCTGTTGTGGTCAACCCTTTTAGGGTCAACCCTGTTACTGTATTTGGCACTTAATAGGCACTTACTCCAGTCATTTTTTAAAAACATGTTTTTTATTAAGTTGAACATGGGCTCTTTCTGACAGAAAGTAAAAATGATGTGAAATAAAAACATTTTTTTCCACCCAAAGTTACACTACTGAAAAGGCTCCATGGTCTATTAACATTCTCAGTATAAATATACACTTACCGACCAGTTTATTATGTACACCACCCCATTCAAGAAAAATCTAATCAAATGTATTTATATAGCCCTTCTTACATCAGCTGATATCTCAAAGTGCTGTACAGAAACCCAGCCTAAAACCCCAAACAGCAAGTAATGCAGGTGTAGAAGCACGGATGGATCGCTTCCACAGACAGTGAGTCACGTGGCCGTGGCTTGCTATATAAAGGAGGCAGACAGGCATTGAGGTATTCAGTTACTGCTCGATTGAACGTTAGAATGAGTAAAACGAGTTACCTAAGCAACTTTGAGCGTGGTATGACCGTTGGTGCCAGGCGCACCGGATCCAGTATCTTAGAAATGTTATTTTTTATTTTTATTGATTTTTATTTTACCTTTATTGAACTAGGTAAGTTGACTGAGAACACGTTCTCATTTGCAGCAACGGCCTGGGGAATAGTTACAGGGCAGAAGAGGGGGATGAATGAGCCAATTTGAAACTTTTATTTATTTTTATTTCACCTTTATTGAACCAGGTAGGCAAGTTGAGAACAAGTTCTCATTTACAACTGTGACCTGGCCAAGATAAAGCTAAGCAGTGTGAAAAAACAACACAGAGTTACACATAAACAAACATACAGTGGGGGAAAAAAGTATTTGATCCCTTGCTGATTTTGTATGTTTGCCCACTGATAAAGAAAGGATCAGTCTATAATTTTAATGGTAGGTTTATTTGAACAGTGAGAGACAGAATAAACAAAAATATCCAGAAAAACGCATGTCAAAAATGTTATAAATTTATTTGCATTTTAATGAGGGAAATAAGTATTTGAGCCCCTCTCAATCAGAAAGATTTCTGGCTCCCAGGTGTCTTTTATACAGGTAATGAGCTGAGATTAAGAGCACACTCTTAAAGGGAGTGCTCCTAACCGCAGGTTGTTACCTGTAAAAAATACACCTGTCCACAGAAGCAATCAATCAATCAGATTCCAAACTCTCCACCATGGCCAAGACCAAAGAACTCTCCAAGGATGTCAGGGACAAGATTGTAGACCTACACAAGGCTGGAATGGGCTACAAGACCATCGCCAAGCAGCTTGGTGAGAAGGTGACAACATTTGGTGTGATTATTCGCAAATGGAAGAAACACAAAAGAACTGTCAATATCCCTCGGCCTGGGGCTCCATGCAAGATCTCACCTCGTGGGGTTGCAATGATCATGAGAATGGTGAGAAATCTGCCCAGAACTACACTGGAGGACCTTGTCAATGATCTCAAGGCAGCTGGGACCATAGTCACCAAGAAAACAATTGGTAACACACTACGCCATGAAGGACTGAAATCCTGCAGTGCCCACAAGGTCCACCTGCTCAAGAATACATATACATGCCCGTCTGAAGTTTGCCAATGAACATCTGAATGATTCAGAGGACAACTGGTGAAAGTGTTGTGGTCAGATGAGACCAAAATGGAGCTCTTTGGCATCAACTCAACTCGCCGTGTTTGCAGGAGGAGGAGGAATGCTGCCTATGACCCCAAGAACACCATCTCCACCGTCAAACATGGAGGTGGAAACATTATGCTTTGCGAGTGTTTTTCTGCTAAGGGGATAGGATAACTTCACCGCATCAAAGGGACGATGGACGGGGCCATGTACCGTCAAATCTTGGGTGAGAGCATTCTTCCCTCAGCCAGGGCATTGAAAATGGGTCGTGGATGGGTATTCCAGCATGACAATGACCCAAAACACACGGTCAAGGCAACAAAGGAGTGTCTCAAGAAGAAGCACATTAAGGTCCTGGAGTGACCTAGCCAGTCTCCAGACCTTAATCCCATAGAAAATCTGTGGAGGGAGCTGAAGGTTCGAGTTGCCAAACGTCAGCCTTGAAACTTTAATGACCTGGAGAAGATCTGCAAAGAGGAGTGGGACAAAATCGCTCCTGAGATGTGTGCAAACCTGGTAGCCGACTACAAGAAACATCTGACCTCTGTGATTGCCAACAAGGGTTTTGCCACCAAGTACTAAGTCAAGTTTTGCAGAGGGGTCAAATACTTATTTCCCTCATTAAAATGCAAATCATTTTATAACATTTTTGACATGCGTTTTTCTGGATTTTCTTGTTGTTATTCTGTCTCTCACTGTTCAAATAAACCTACCATTAAAATTATAGACTGATCATTTCTTTGTAAGTGGGCAAACGTACAAAATCAGCAGGGGATCAAATACTTTTTTCCCTCACTGTACAGTCAATAACACAATAGAAAAATCTATGTACAGTGTGTGCAAATGTAGAAGAGTACGGAGGTAGGCAATAAATAGGCCATAGAGGTGAAATAATTACAATTTAAAATTAACGCTGGAGTGATAAATGTGCAGAGGAGGATGTGCGAGTAGAGATACTGGGGTGCAAAAGAGCAAGAGGGTAAGTAATAATATGGGGATGAGGTAGTTTGGTGTGCTATTTAGCGATTGGCTGTGTACAGGTCCAGTGATCGGTAAGCTGCTCTGACAGCTGATGTTTAAAGTTAGTGAAGGAGATATAAGACTCCAGCTTCAGTGATTTTTGCAATTCGTTCCAATCATTGGCAGCAGAGAACTGGAAGGAAAGGCGGCCAAAGGAAGTGTAGGCTTTGGGGATGACCAGTGAAATATACCTGCTGGAGTGCGTGCTACGGATGGGTGTTGCTATCGTGACCAGTGAGCTGAGATAAGGCGGGGCTTTACCTAGCAAAGACTTATAGATGACCTGGAGGCAGTGGGTTTGGCGATGAATATGTAGTGAGGGCCAGCCAACGAGAGCATACAGGTTGCAGTGGTGGGTAGTATATGGGGCTTTGGACACAAAACAGATGGCACTGTGATAGACTACATCCAGTTTGCTGAGTAGAGTGTTGGAGGATATTTTGTAAATGACATCGACGAAGTCAAGGATAGTCAGTTTTACGAGGGTATGTTTGGCAGCATGGGTGAAGGAGGCTTTGTTGCGGAATAGGAAGCTGATTCTAGATTTAATAAAGAAACGTCCGCCTTCCTGGGCTTTTCACGCATGACAGTGTCAAGGGTTTACCGAGAATCGTTCAACAAACAAAAAACATCCAGTTAGCGGCAGTCCTGTGGACGAAAACAGTTTGTTGATGAGAGAGGTCAAAGGAGAATGGCAAGAATTGTGGAAGCTAACAGGCAGGCCAGAAACGGACAAGTAGCTGTGTAGTACAACAGTGGTGTGCAGAACGGCATCTTGGAGCGCATCTTGGAACGCACAACTCATCGATCCTTGCCACGGAAGGGCTATTGCAGCAGACGACCATACCAGGTTCCACTCCTCTCAGCTAAAAACAAGAAGAAGCAGCTCCAGTGGGTATTCATTCACCAACACTGTACAAATGAGGAGTGGAAAAACATTTCCTGGAACATGACAGAGAGTTCAGTTTACTTGAGTGGCCTGCGCAGTCCCCAGACCTCAACCCAATAGAACATCTTTGGGATGAGATGGAACGGGCTGTTCAGTGCATTCGGAAAGTATTCAGACCCCTTTACTTTTTCCACATTTTGTTACATTACAGCCTTATTCCAAAATGTATTAAATAATTGTTTCCCCTCATCAATCTACAGACAATACCCCATAATGACAAAGCAAAAACAGTTGTTTTTTTAATCTCAAATTTCTGAAAAATAACAAACTGAAATATCACATTTAGATAAGTGTTCAGACCCTTTACTTAGTACTTTGATGAAACATCTTCGGCAGCAATTACAGCCTTGAGTATTCTTGGGTATGACCCTACAAGCTTGGCAAACCTGTACTTGGGGAATTTCTCGCATCCTTCTCTGCAGATCTCAAGCTCTGTCAGGTTGGTTGGGTAGCGCGTCGGTGCACAGCTATTTTCAGGTCTCTCCAGAGATGTTCGATCAGGTTCAAGTCTGGGCTCTGGCTGGGCCACTCAATTACATTCAGAGACTTGTCCCAAAGCCACTCCTGCGTTGTCTTGGCTGTGTGCTTAGGGTTGTTGTCCTGTTGGAAGATGAACCTTCGCCTCAGTCTGAGGTCCTGAGTGCTCGGGAGTAGGTTTTCATCAAGAATCTCTCTGTACTTTGCTCCTTTCAGCTTTTCAAATCAAATCAAATTTGTCACATATGCCGAATACAACAGGTGTAGACCTTACAGTGAAATGCTTACTTACAAGCCCTAACCAACAATGTAGTTGAAAAAAATAATAAGAATAAGAATAAGAAATGAAAGTAACAAATACTTCTAGATTAGCAGTAAAATAACAATAGTGAGGCTATAAACAGAGGGTACCGGTAAAGAGTCAATTTGCAGCGGAACCAGTTAGTTGAGGTAATTGAGGTAATATGTACATGTAGGTAGAGTTATTAAAGTGACTATGGATAGATAATAGCAGCAGTGTAAAGGGGGGAGGGGGAGGGTGGCATTGCAAATAGTCTGGGTAGCCATTTTACTAGGTGTTCAGGAGTCTTATGGCTTGGGGGTAGAAGCTGTTTAGAAGCCTCTTGGACCTAGACTTGGCGCTCCGGTACCGCTTCCCATGCGGTAGCAGAGAGAACAGTCGATGACTAGGGTGGCTGGAGTCTTTGACAATTTTTAGGGCCTTTCTCTGACACCGCCTGGTATAGAGGTCCTGGATGGCAGAAAGCTTGGTCCCAGTGATGTACTGGGCCATACGCACTACCCTCTGTAGTGCCTTGCGGTCGGAGGCCGAGCAGTTGTCATACCAGGCAGTGATGTAACCAGTCAGGATGCTCTCCATGGTGCAGCTGTAGAAACTTTTGAGGATCTGAGGATCCATGCCAAATCTTTTCAGTCCCCTGAGGGGGAATAGGTTGTGTCATACCCTCTTCATGACTGTCTTGGTGTGCTTGGACCATGATAGTTTGTTGGTGATGTGGACACCAAGGAATTTGAAGCTCTCAACCTGGTCCACTACAGCCCCGTCAATGAGAATGGGGGCATGTTCGGTCGTCCTTTTCCTGTAGTCCACAATCATTTCCTTTGTCTTGATCACATTGAGAGGTTGTTGTCCTGGCACAATACAGCCAGGTCTCTGACCTCCTCCCTATAGGCTGTCTCGTCGTTGTCTGTGATCAGGCCTACCACTGTTGTGTCATCAGCAAATGTAATGATGATGTTGGAGTCGTGCCTAGCTGTGTAGTCATGAGTGAACAGGGAGTACAGGAGGCCCCTGAGGGGCCCCCGTGTTGAGGATCAGTGGGGTGGATGTGTTGTTACCTACCCTTACCACATGGGGGCGGGCCTTCAGGAAGTCCAGGATCCAGTTGCAGAGGGAGGTGTTTAGTCCCAGGGTCCTTAGCTTAGTGATAAGCTTTGAGGGCACTATGGCGTTGAACGCTGAGCTGTAGTCAATGAATAGCATTATCACATAGGTGTTCCTTTTGTCCAGGTGGGAAAAGGCAGTGTGGAGTGAAATAGAGATTGCATCATCTGTGGATCTGTTAGGGCGGTATGCAAATTGGAGTGGGTCTAGGGTTTCTGGGATAATGGTGTTGATGTGAGCCATGGCCAGCCTTTCAAAGCACTTCATTGCTACAGATGTGAGTGCTACGGGTCGGTAGTCATTTAGGCAGGTTACCTTAGTGTTCTTGGGCACAGGGACTATGGTGGTGTCACGTCCTGACCAGTAAAAGGGGTTGTTTGCTATTGTAGTGTGGTCAGGGCGTGGCAGAGGGTGTTTGTTTTGTGTGTTTTGGGGTTTTTGGTGTATGTTCTATATTTTCTATTTCTATGTGTTTATCTGGGTTTTCTATTTCTATGTTGGGGTTTTGGAACGACCTCCAATTAGAGGAAGCTGGTTGTCGTTGCCTCTAATTGGAGGCCATATTTAAGTGGGTTTATTTTCTCTTGTGTTTGTGGGTGGTTGATTCCTGTTTAGTCTATGCACCTTACGGGACTGTTTCGTCGTTTGTTTTGTGTAAGTATTTTGTTTGGTTTCCTTCAATAAAAGAAGATGTTCACTATACCCGCTGCAGTTTGGTCCACTACCTACAACGACGCTTGTGACAGAACCACCCACCTACTAAGGACCAAGCAGCGGAGGAAGGAGCAGCAGGAAGAGTATCGGGAGTCATGGACCTGGGAGGAGATCCTGGATGGGGCAGGACCATGGCACCAGGTTGGGGAGTACCGGCGCCCGAAGGAGGAGCTGGAGGCAGCTAAGGCTGAGCATTGGAGATATGAGGCACTATATCCTCCATTTCAGGAGGTGAGGAGGCAGCCCCAAAATATTTTTTGGGGGGGGACACGGGGAGTTGGAGTAAGTCAGGCAATAGGCCTGAACCAACTACTCGTGCTTATCATGGGGAGCATTTGGCGTGGAGAGCACCGTGCTATGTGGAAGTGCGCACGGTCTCGCCTATCCGCATGCACAGTCCGGTGAGAGCGATACCAGCCCCCCGCAAGTGCCGTGCTAGAGTGGGCATCCAGCCAGGGAGAAGTATGCCTGCTCAATACATCTGGCCACCAGTGCATCTCCTAGGCCCAGGCTACCCTGCGCCTGCTCTACACACGGCAGCCATTATGCCCCAACACAGCCCAGTTCGTCCTGTGCCAGCACTCCGCCCGTGCCGGGTTACAGTAACAATCCAGCCAGGATGGGTTGTGCAGGCTGTGCGCTCCAGACCTGCAGTGCATAGTCAAGGCCCAGTGTATCCAGTTCCTGCTCCTCGCACTAGCCCTGTGGTGCGTGTCACTAGTCTGGCACCTCCAAGGCCAGCCCCACGCACTAGGCCTTTAGTGCGCCTGCCCAGTCCCCGTCCAGAGCTTCCGGCAACAGTTCCCCGTCCAGAGCTTCCGGCGACAGTTCCCCATCCAGAGCTTCCGGCGACAGTTCCCCGTCCAGAGCTTCCGGCGACAGTTCCCTGTCCAGAGCTTCCGGCGACAGTGCCCCGTCTAGAGCTTCCGGCGACGTCCTACAGTCCGGAGCCGACAGAGACGGTCCACAGTCCGGAGCCGGCAGAGACGGCCCACAGTCCGGAGCCTGCAGAGTCGACCCACAGTCCCGGAGCCTGCAGAGACAGCCCACAGTCTGGAGCCTGCAGAGACGGCCCACAGTCCGGAGCCTGCAGAGACGGCCCACAGTCCGGAGCCTGCTGAGACGGCCCACAGTCCGGAGCCTGCAGAGACGGTCCACAGTCCGGAGCCGGCAGAGACGGCCCACAGTCCGGAGCCTGCAGAGACGACCCACAGTCCCGGAGCCTGCAGAGACGGCCCACAGTCCGGAGCCTGCAGAGACGGCCCACAGTCCGGATCCTGCAGAGACGGCCCACAGTCCGGAGCCTGCAGAGACGGCCCACAGTCCGGAGCCTGCAGAGACGGCCCACAGTCCGGAGCCTGCAGAGACGGCCCACAGTCCGGAGTTCTCTGCATTTGAGGCTACTAAGCCTATGAAACTCGTCCATGAGATTCTTGATATGTTTAGCAAGCTCAGACTCAATGCATTCAGATAAGACCTTGTGTTCCTCTGCTACTCTGTCATAGCTTCTCTTTCACACAGGTACATGTTGGTTTTCTTTTTTGTCAATGTACCTCTTTATTGTCATTCGGTCTATGTTTTTCATTTGCTGCTGCTCAAATTGACTTCTTCCCTTCTCTCACTTACTTGGCTGCCCTTTCAAGAACCTCAGGAGGGCTAGACCCCTGCTTGCTTTACGTTTGTATACACGGGGTATGATGATGTCTGCTCTGTAACAATACAAATGCACTTTCTTGAGTTCAACATGCATGACACATTGCAAAAAGACTATGCATATTATGCATAAAGCTGACAAAATGTAGTCAATGTGTATGGTGGCCATTAGCTCAAATTGCCCCATGGCCATTGGCTCAACTTATCCTGAGGCAATTATTTGGACTGTATTAGCCTAGACAGCTACAAGGATGCACTTTTGTGCTAGGTTTATAAATTCATATTGTAGCTTATAGAGACCCCAACTGATGTACAAAACAGTCTTAAGACAATCTACTTTGGTTTAGATACAAGCATGACGAAACCTCTAACACAATAAATTAATTTTACTTTGTGAAAATCTGTTTTTTGGACATAGCTTACTGCTTTTTCCATGTGGTTTCTTCCTTCACGGACTCAAGTAACCCCACTCTTCCATATGACTGCTGAGAGAACAGCATTAAGTGCATCAGCTTTGACTAGTGTCGGCTGTGAAATATCACTGGCTTATCTGCAACCTACAGCTGACTAGGACATTTCAAGCAATCTGTTTTTGTTTGGGCTTTATGGTCAAGTGTGACAGAGGTGATGACGTCTTGAGTTATACTGATAGACAAAGAGTATTGTTCTATTTTATCATCTATGTCCTCCAATGTTTTAGTGACAATACATTAGATTGAACAAACAAACAGTCAATGTTCGTGAGTCTCTTACAGCCACCTAGGGACAGTAACGCAGATGGCTACAGACTATTATGTCAGAAAGTGGTTTGAAATGGTGGTCATGGGGGGTCATAATGCTGTGTCCGTCCCTCTTCCCTCCATCAATATATCCACAGACTTTTCATTCCTGTTCCACATGAAATAATGTCCAGGTGTACTGATTGTGGAGCGAGAGTAAGAAAGGTCTTTAGGCCGGACAAAGGTGAATCACAGTTTAACGGATGCCCCGCCTCACTTTTCTCCACACCCCACCCCAAAAAATAAAAAAAATGCTGTTGTTATTTTTTGGGCAATACACGCGCTACTTTCTTTATAATACACTGTCCGCTCTCTCTTGATGCTTTCCCAAGTTGATGCGCAAGAGACCAAACAGCCTCAGATCATGTTCAAGCTCCGGATTGGACAGTGAAACACACACGCTCGCACCTGCAGGCGACGTGCAGATGTTTCATTTCTCTCATGCCGTCATGGCTGAAGCCAGCGCAAATTGCAACTATTTATGTGTCCAGGTTAAACGTGGGACGTCCCTCATTATAAACAAACAGTGGGTTAAATTCATGGTTAATGCATCATTTTCAGATCTATTAGAAGCGATTAATAGACTAAACAATAATGTAATTTAAGCAATTGACTGGCCGGAGATCAGGGCATTCATCAGCATAGACGCAGTGCAAGCTGATAGTCAAAATGATTGATGAAATCGAAGTGTGTCAGTTGTATGGTGATTTGCGATCCATAACTTACATTTTTTCCGGAAACACCAAGAAGGAATTTGTTTGAAGTGATGATTCACCGCCGAGAACAGCTAGCATGTCCAGCGAAATACATCGCCAGTGGCACGCACACACTTCGAGCAGATCAGCAGCTCCACAATGATGTGATCGACTGTCTCCAAGGTGCGGGCTTTTCGTGGCAGCCAGACGACACAATCGAATGAGTATCCGGTGAGCAAAATTTCTGGGCTCGAATTTAGTCAAGCTTACTCTATATAGATTGATGCTTCTAATTGTGCATGTCATAAACAATCACATTTTTTATGATTAAAGGTTAAACTCTATGGCTGGATTTATGCATTTTTTCCAATGCTACGTTAATTTGGCGGACCTAACTTGATTGACCCTCTTTCTACATGGCCTACTAGTCTAATAGAGACCTAATCATATTTGTATGCGTATTTTGTTAATGCCTAGGCTATAGAGATGCATTCAGGTAATGAACTCGTTATTATACATCAACATTTTAATTTGATTACAATAATTTATTGTCATTCATTCTTGAATTAGATTTTTTTTTACATAGTATTCTCTATTACCCTATACATCACATTAAATTACGAGATTGGATTGCACTTTTTTAAAAATCAGGAATAAAGAAACTGTCACAAGTTATACTTCCCATTGTGTTTCATTTCTCATGGTTATAACAACATTGTAACATCTGTATTAAAAAAATAAAAATAAATAGTGTAGGTTTTTTCATGGAATAATATAACTTTTGAAGCTCACATTAGGCCTAGAGCCTGCACAAGAGCCTAGGACAATGTGGTAAAGTACTGTTATTCCTTATCCACTTAATGTTTTTATTTTCTTTTTGTATTTTTCTTTTTGTAGCTCGCTCGCCTCACTTTTCTGGAGGGAAAAATCCGTTAAACAGTGAATACATTTTGTCTTGCCTTATTTTGTCTTGCCTTACATGAAACAATGTCCAGGTGTACTGTATGTGGAGCGAGAGTAAGAAAGACCTTTATCCACATGAAACAATGTACATGTGTACTGTATGTGGAGTGAGAGTAAGAAAGACAAAGCATGCTTCTGTAGATGTTGACATCTCCGAAGGAGTCAAGGAATGTATCAGACATCTAGCCGATCATATGAACATCAGTGAGGAGATTCTATTTTTTTCTGTTTGTTTTATACACATTTTATATGTAAAGCAGAGCATCAGTTGTACAGGATGTCATGTCACCTCATGAAGCAGCAGGCAGCATATTATAATCAGATACAGATGGAGCTTACATTTGAAATCTTTACAATTTACTCATGTAGCAGACAATCTAATGCAGAGCGACTTACAGTAGAGTGCATACATTTTCATACTTTTTTGTACTGATGCTTATGATGAAGCTTCGTAGGGCGCCGGGTCATGCACTCTGTTATTGTGTGTGTGTGTCTTGGATGATGCTTCATCAGAAAGTGGGGGGTTGGCGGGTGAATACCCTACTCTACACACAATATTGGCAGAGCAGAGGGAGCAGCACAGTTAGACTGACTGAATGATCAAGTCTGGAACAGATGACATGCTGAGGTTTCTCTTTAGTATTTTCTCTTTTTTCTTTCTCAAAAGGTCATCATTAAAAAAACATTTTTCATTATGAAAACTTAATGAGCTCCAGAGGAGTCGCTTGGCAGCCCACAGGTTTCTCTCTCTCCTCTCTCTATATCTCTCTCTTTCTCTCTCTCTCCCTCTTATATAAAAAGGTCTCATGCAAACCATTCTTCATCACTCTTTGTCAGATGTTTGTTTGGCCTGTTTGAATTATTTACAGTGATAAAGGCTTAGGGGAGTCAGTGTTGGGCTCAACAGAGAGCAGGTGGGTTATGGGTCCTTCTTGGGTGACTGGTTCACAATGGGAAAGGTCAGCATGACCACTCATTGGAAATGTCACCACTCAATGGAGATGGACAGTCACCACTCACTAGTTTAGCTAACTCCATAGTTACACAATAAGCGTCTGTATGACTAGCTAACAGAGAGGGTCAGTAAAACTACACTGGAGATGGACAGTAGAACCCCCCCCCAAAAAACTACAGTAGAGATGGACTGTAATGACCCCCCCCCCAAAAAAAATAACTACAGTAGAGATGGACTGTAATGACCCCCCGCCAAAAAAAAACTACAGTAGAGATGGACAGTAATGACCCCCCCACCTAAAACTACTTTAGAGATGGACAGTTGTGACCCCTTAAAACTACAGAGATGGAAAGTCGAGACCCCCCCATACAACTATCAAGATAGACAGTAGAGACATCCCTTAAAACTACACTGGAAATGAATAGTAGAGACCACCCCCAAAACTTCACTGAAAATGGACTGTAGAGACCACCTAAAACATCACTGGAGATGGACAGTAGAGACTCCCCATAAAACTAAACTGGAGATGGACAGTAGAGACACATTACCACAGACAGTATTGCCCCCCCATGACTAGTCAAGCCTAACACATAACCCCATACAATATAGGCCCCTCCATGACTATTCAAGCCTAACACATTACCACAGACAGTCTTGCCCCCCCATGACTAGTCAAGCCTAACACATAACCCCATACAATATAGGCCCCTCCATGACTATTCAAGCCTAACACATTACCACAGACAGTATAGGCCCCTCCATGACTAGTCAAGCCTAACACATTACCACAGACAGTATAGGCCCCTCTATGACTAGTCAAGCCTAACACATTACCACAGACAGTATAGGCCCCTCTATGACTAGTCAAGCCTAACACATAACCCCATACAATATAGGCCCCTCCATGACTATTCAAGCCTAACAGATTACCACAGACAGTATAGGCCCCTCTATGACTAGTCAAGCCTAACACATTACCACAGACAGTATAGGCCCCTCTATGACTATTCAAGCCTAACACATTACCACAGACAGTATAGGCCCCTCTATGACTAGTCAAACCTAACACATTACCACAGACAGTATAGGCCCCTCTATGACTATTCAAGCCTAACACATTACCACAGACAGTATAGGCCCCTCTATGACTAGTCAAGCCTAACACATTACCACAGACAGTATAGGCCCATAAATGACCTATGACTAGTCAAGCCACACCTAAAACTACACTGGAGATGGACAGTAGAGACCACCCCTAAAACTACAATGGAGATGGCTAGTAGAGACCCCCCCTTACCAAAAATATAGAGACGGACAGTAGACACCCCCACAACTACACTGGAGATGGACAGAAGAGACACCCACAAGAATTCAACTGGAGATGGACAGTAGAGACACCCCATAAAACTACAGATACGGACAGTAGCGACCCCCCCCACCATAAAACTACAATGGAGACGGATAGTAGAGACCCCCCCTCCCTAAAAGTACAGAGATGGACTGTAGAGACCTCCCCTAAAACTACACTGGAGATGGACATTAGAGACCCCCCCAACATAAAAAACAACAGTGGATATGGACAGTAGAGACCCCCCTAAAACTACACTGGAGGTGGACAGTAGAGACAAGCCCTAAAACTAAATAGATGTACAGTACAGACCCCGCCCTAAAACTACACTGGAGCTGTACAATAGAGACCCCACCTAAAACTACACTGGAGATGGCCAGTAGAAAAGCCCCCCATAATCTACAGAGATGGACAGTAGCGACCACCCCATAAAACTACAATGGAGACGGATAGTAGAGAACCCCCTCCCTAAAAAGAATTGGACTAAATCAAACTTTATTAAAAGTGCATTTAACATTTGATTTAGTCCTATTTTGTAACTTTGTTTTTTGGTTGAGATGGAGACGTGAATCCAACATATCAATTATTAAATTGTAAACAAACTGGAATTAAAGCCAAACTAAGTCAGTGGCTCAGATGAAACTATCCAAACACTGATAACATATCCTTTAAATGTTGATATTTGGTTGTGTTGTCAACAAAACACAATTCAATATGACTTTCGTAATACAGAAAATAGCCTAAAGTCCCTTTTTCAAGACCCTGTCTTTCAAAGATAATTTGAAAAAATCCAAATAACTTCACAGATCTTCATTGTAAAGGGTTTTAACACTGTTTCTCATGCTTGTTCAATTAACCATGAACAATTAATGAACATGCACCTGTGGAACGGTCGTTAAGACACAAACAGCTTACAGACGGTAGGCAATTAAGGCCACAGTTATGAAAACTTAGGACACCAATCAGGCCTTTCTACTGATCCTGAAAAACACCAAAAGAAAGATGCCCAGGGTCCCTGCTCATCTGCGTGAACGTGCCTTAGGCATGCTACAAGGAGGCATGAGGACTGCAGATGTGGCCAGGGCAATAAATTGCAATGTCCGTACTGTGAGACGCCTAAGACAGCACTACAGGGAGACAGGACGGACAGCTGACGGTCCTCGCAGTGTCAGACCATGTGTAACAACACCTGCACAGGATCGGTACAGCTGAACATCACACCTAAGGGACAGGTACAGGATGGCAACAACAACTGCCCGAGTTACACCAGGAATGCACAATCCCTCCATCAGTGCTCAGACTGTCCGCAATAGGCTGAGAGAGGCTGGACTGAGGTCTTGTAGGCCTGGCAACAACGTCGCCTATGGGCACATATCCACCATTGCTAGACCAGACAAGACTGGCAAAAAGTGCTCTTCACTGATGAGTCGCGGTTTTGTCTCACCAGGGGTGATGGTCAGGTTTCGCGTTTATCGTTGAAGAAATTAGCGTTACCATGAGGCCTGTACTCTGCAGAAGGACCGATTTGCAGGTGGAGGGTCCATCATGGTCTGGGGCGGTATGTCACAGCATCATCGGACTGAGCTTGTTGTCATTGCAGGAAATCTCAAAGCTGTGCGTTGCAGGGAAGACATCCTCCTCCTTCATGTGGTACCCTTCCTGCAGGCTCATCCTGACTTGACCCTCCAGCATGACAATGCCACCAGCCATACTGCTCGTTCTGTGCGCAATTTCCTGCAAGACAGGAATGTCAGTGTTCTGCCATGGCCAGCGAAGAGCCCGGATCTCAATACCATTGAGCACGTCTGGAACCTGTTGGATCGGAGGGTGAGGGCTAGGGCCATTCCCCCTAGAAATGTTTGGGACCTTGCAGGTGCCTTGGTGGATGAGTGGGGTAACATCTCACAGCAAGAGCTGGCAAATCTGGTGCAGTCCATGAGGAGGAGATGCACTGCAGTACATAATGCAGCTGGTGGCCACACCAGATACTGACTGTTACTTTTGATTTTTACCCCCCCTTTGTTCAGGGACACATTATTCAATTTCTGTTACATGTCTGTGAAACTTGTTCAGTTTATGTCTCAGTTGGTGAATCTTTTTATGTTCACATAAATATTTACACATGTTAAGTTTGCTGAAAATAAACACAGTTGACAGTGAGAGGACGTATCTTTTTTTGCTGAGTTTATATAGTTTCGAAATCGGAAGTTTACATACACTTAGGTTGGAGTCATTAAAACTTGTTTTTCAACTACTCCACAAATTTCTTGTTAAAACAAACTATAGTTTTGGCAAGTCGGTTAGGATATCTACTTTGTGCTTGACACAAGTCATTTTTCCAACAATCTTTTACAGACAAATTATTTCACTTATAATTCACTGTATCACAATTCCAGTGGGTCAGAAGTTTACGTACACTAAGTTGACTGTGCCTTTAAACAGCTTGGAAAATTCCAGAAAATGATGTCGTGGCTTTAGAAGCTTCTGTTAGACTAATTGACATCTCTTGAGTCAATTGGAGGTGTACCTGTGCATGTATTTCAAGGCCTACCTTCAAACTCAGTGCCTATTTGCTTGACATCATGGGAAAATCCAAAGATATCAGCCAAGACCTCAGAAAAAAATGTAGACCTCCACAAGTGTGGTTCATCCTTGGGAGCAATTTCCAAATGCCTGAAGGTACCACGTTCATCTGTACAAACAATAGCACGCAAGTATAAACACCATGGGACCACGCAGCCGTCATACTGCTCAGGAAGGAGATGCATTCTGTCTCCTAGAGATGAACGTACTTTTGTGCGAAAAGTGCAAATCAATCCCAGAACAACAGCAAAGGACCTTGTGAAGATGCTGGAGGAAACAGGTACAAAAGTGTCTATATCCACAGTAAAACGAGTCCTATATCGACATAACCTGAAAGGCCGCTCAGCAAGGAAGAAGCCACGCTCAAAAACTGCCATAAAAAAGAGACTACGGTTTGCAACTGCACATGGGGACAAAGATCGTTCTTTTTGGAGAAATATCCTCCGATCTGATGAAACAAAAATAGAACTCTTTGGTCATAATGACCATTGTTATGTTTGGAGGAAAAAGGGGGAGCCTTGCAAGCCGAGGAACATCATCCCAACCGTGAAGCACGGGTGTGGCAGCATCATGTTGTGAGGGTGCTTTGCTGCAGGAGGGACTGGTGCACTTCACAAAATAGATGGCATCATGAGGGAGAAAAAATATGTGGATATATTGAAGCAAAATCTCGAGATATCAGTCAGGAAGTTAAAGCTTGGTCGCAAATGGGTCTTCCAAATGGACAATGACCCCAAGCATACTTCCAAAGTTGTGGCAAAATGCCTTAAGGACAACAAAGTCAAGGTATTGGAGTGGCCATCACAAAGCACTGACCTCAATCCTATAGATAATTTGTGGGCAGAACTGAAAAAGCGTGTGCGAGCAAGTAGGCCTATAAACCTACAGTTTGGGAAAAAAGTATTTTATCCCCTGCTGATTTTGTACGTTTGTATACTTATTTCCCTCATTAAAATGCAAATCAATTTATAACATTTTTGACATGCGTTTTTCTGGATATTTTTGTTGTTATTCTGTCTCTCACTGTTCAAATAAACCTAACATTAAAATTATAGACTGATCCTTTCTTTATCAGTGGGCAAACATACAAAATCAGCAGGGGATCAAATACTTTTTTCCCCCACTGTAACTCAGTTACACCAGCTCTGTCTGGAGGAATGGGCCAAAATTCACCCAACTTATTGTGGGAAGCATTCGGAAGCCTTAACGAAACGTTTGACCCAAGTTAAACAATTTAAACGCAATGTTACCAAATACTAATTGAGTGTATTTAAACTTCTGACCGACTGGGACTGTGATGAAAGAAATAAAAGCTGAAATTAATCATTCTCTCTACTATTATTCTGACATTTCACATTCTTAAAATAAAGTGGTGATCCTAACTGACCTAAGACAGGGAATTTTTACTTGGATTAAATGTCAGGAATTGTAAGAAACTGAGTTTAAATGTATTTGGTTAAGCTGTATGTAAACTTCCGACTTCAACTGTATATATGTATTATATATATGAAGAAAGTTCTAGTTAATTCCAGTTATGTCTTGTCAGGCTCATAGTTAGAGAGTAAATGCTGGCAGGGCATTATTTCTCATTCAAGTGTGTGTGTCCCTGCGAGTGTGTGTAACAGAATGTGAGAAATGGGGGTTCATGAGTATTGCCTCTTCCTTCTGGCGTAACTAGCACAAGATGAATCTCCTCTCACCACCACCCAACTCTTTTTCTGATTCATTTCACATTCAGCAGCTCTTGGACACTTGGATAGACAGCTAATGAGATTGACTCCTTGGACCTGGGTCTCAGTCTGCTGTAAATATATTGAGTACTGTGCTGAAGTGGAGTGCTCCATTACGCTACAATGTATTTGGAATAGTACATGTATATTATATAGTGTTACTATGATGTTCTTGGCACTAGACCAGTGTAATGATGTTAAATTAGGAATTTAGATTTTAGATATAAAGTGCATTCGGAAAGTATTCAGACCCATTCCCTTTTTCCACATTTTGTTAAGTTACAGCCTTATTCTAAGATGATTGAAATATGTTTTTTCATCATCAATCTACACACAATACCCCATAATGACAAAGAAAAAACTGGTTTTTAAAAAAAGGTTTGCAAATTTATTACAAATAAAAACAGAAATACCATTTTTGCTTAATTATTTAGACCCTTTGCTCTGAGACTCGAAATTGAGCTCAGGTGCATCCTGTTTCCATTGATAATCCTTGAGATGTTTCTACAACTTGGTTGGAGTCCAGCTGTTGTCACGTCCTGACCAGTAATACGATTATTTGCTATTGTAGTTTTGTCAGGACGTGGCAGAGGGTATTTTGTTTATGTGTTTCGGGGTGATGTTTTATGTAGTAGGGTGTTTGATTTATTATTTCCGTGTTTTTTGGTCACTGCTCTATGTTAGTCTATTTCTATGTTCTTTCTAGTTAGTCTGTTTCTATGTTTAGTTAATTGGGGTGTGGACTCTCAATTGGAGGCAGGGGTTGTCTAGTTGCCTTTGATTGAGAGTCCTATATATTAGGGTGTGTTTGTGTTTGTGATTTGTGGGAGGTTGTGCTTGTTTAGCTGTCTATGCCTGACAAGACTGTATTTCGTCGTTCATCATTTTTGTGATTTTTTGTATACGTGTTTGTTTGGTTTGCCTTCTTTCTCCTATTAAAAGAAGATGAGTATACAACCCGCTGTGTTTTGGTCCTCCTTTCCAGACGACAACTGTGACAGAACCTCCCATCACAAATGGACCAAGCAGCGGAGTAAGGAGCAAGGGGAATTCAATATTGACTGGCGGGAGAAATGGACGTGGGAGCAGATTCTGGCCAGAGAGGGCCCATGGAGGAAGTCTGGTGAGGACCGGGAACGCTACCGGGGAACACGACTGGCGTTTAAGCCTGAGAGGCAGCCCCAATAATTTTTTTTGGGGGGGCACATGGGTAGTTTGGCTGGGCGAGGTTTGAGCCCCAGGCCAAATCCCCGTACCCTTTCTGGGCAACCAGTGAATGGACAGGTCCCGTGCTTCAGGGTAATGGGTACTGTGGCAAGGCCAAGTATTTTTAGGCCGGTACGCGCATTACCAGCGCCCCGCATTTGCCAGGAGGAAGTGGGCATCCAGCCAGTTAGAGCGATGCCAGTTCTACGCTCGAGACCGCCAGTACGTCTCTATGGTCCAATGCGTCAGCCCAGTCTGACTCGTCCTGTTCCCGCTCCCCCCACTAGCCCTGAGGTGCGTGTTCCCAGGCTGATACCTCCAGTACCAGCACCACGCATCAGGCTTCTAGTGCGTCAACCCAGTCCGACTCGGCCTGTTCCCGCTCCCCGCACTAGCCCTAAGGTGCGTGTTCCCAGGCTGATACCTCCAGTACCAGCACCACGCATCAGGCTTCTAGTGCGTCAACTCAGTCCGACTCGGCCTGTTCCCACTCCCCGCACTAGCCCCGAGGTGCGTGTTCCCAGGCTGGCACATCGAGTACCAGTACCACGCATCAGGCTTCCAGTGCGTCAGCCCAGCCTCGAGAGTTCGGTAATAGTGTGCAGTCCAGAGTATCCGGCAACAGTATGCAGTCCAGAGTATCTGGCAACAGTGTGCGGTCCAGAGTATCCGGCAACAGTGTGCGGTCCAGAGTATCCGGCAACAGTGTGCGGTCCAGAGTATCCGGCAACAGTGTGCGGTCCAGAGTATCCGGCAACAGTGTGCAGTCCAGAGTATCCGGCACCAGTGTTCGGTCCAGAGTGTCCGGCAACAGTGTTTAGTCCGGAACCGAGGGAGACTGCCTGTGATCAGGAACCGAGGGAGTCTGCCTGCGACCCGGAACCGAGGGAGTCTGCCTGCGACCCGGAACCGAAGGGGTCTGCCTGTGACCCAGAACCGGGTGAGTCTGCCTATGACCCGGAACCAAGGGAGTCTATCAGCAACCCGGAACTGAGTAAGTCTGACGATTCGGAACTAGATATGATTAACTGTATATCGAATGAGTCTGCCTTCAGTATGGAACAGAAGAGGACTGCCGATGATCCGCAACGAGGGGAGTCTGCCTACGGCCCGAAACTGATCAAGTCTGTCTGCATGCTGGAGGACAGTAGGCCGGATCCAGAACCACCTCCGGTATAGGTGGGTTGGCGAGGGGGGGTGTAGCACAGGTGCCGTCGTTGACGGCAGCCACCCTCCCTTCCCTCCCTTTAGTTTAGGGGGAATTTTTATTTTTGTTGTTGTTTTTTTTATTTTTTTATTTATGAGGTGCAAGGTCTGCACCTTTAGGGGGGGGGGTACTGTCATGTCCTGACCAGTAATAAGATTATTTGCTATTGTAGTTTGGTCAGGACGTGGCAGAGGGTATTTTGTTTATGTGTTTCGGGGTGATGGTTTATGTAGTCGGGTGTTTGATTTATTATTTCCAGTTTTTTTGGTCACTGCTCTATGTTAGTCTATTTCTATGTTCTTTCTAGTTAGTCTGTTTCTATGTTTAGTTAATTGGGGTGTGGACTCTCAATTGGAGGCAGGGGTTGTCTAGTTGCCTTTGATTGAGAGTCCTATATATTAGGGTGTGTTTGTGTTTGTGATTTGTGGGAGGTTGTGCTTGTTTAGCTGTCTATGCCTGACAAGACTATATTTCGTCATTCATCATTTTTGTGATTTTTTGTATACGTGTTTGTTTGGTTTGCCTTCTTTCTCCTATTAAAAGAAGATGAGTATACAACCCGCTGCGTTTTGGTCCTCCTTTACAGACGACAATTGTGACAGCTGTGGTACATTTCATTTATTGGACAGGATTTGGAAAGGCACACACCTGTCTTTATAAGGTCCCACAGTTGACAGCACAAAAACCAAGCCATGAGGTCGAAGGAATTGTCCGTAGAGCTCCGAGACAGGATTGTGTTGAGGCACAGACCTGGGGAAGGGTACCAAAACATTTCTGCAGCATTGAAGGTCCCTAAGAACACAGCGGCCTCCATCATTCTTAAATGGAAGAAGTTTGTAACCACCAAGACTTCTTAGAGCTGGCTGCCCGGCCAAACTGAGCAATTGGGGGAGAAGGCCCTTGGTCAGGGAGGTGACCAAGAACCCGATGGTCACTCTGACAGAGCTCCAGAGATCCTCTGTAGAGATGGGAGAACCTTCCAGAAGGACAACCATCTCTGCAGCACTCCACCAATCAGACCTTTATGGTAGTGTCCAGGTGGAAGCCACTCCTCAGTAAAAGGTCCATGACAGCCCGCTTGGAGTTTTCCAAAAGGCACCTAATGGACTCTCATACCATGAGAAACAAGATTCACTGGTCTGATAAAAACTGAGATAGAACTCTTCGGCTTGAATGCCAAGCGTCACATCTGGGGGAAACCTGGCACCATCCCTATGTTGAAGCAGGGTGGTGGCAGCATTATGCTGTGGGGATGATTTCCAGTGGCAGGGACTGGGAGACTAGTCATGATTGAGGGAAAGATGAACGGAGTAAAGTACAGAGAAATCCTTGATGAAAACCTGCTCCAGAGCGCCGAGGACCTCAGACTGTGGCGAATGTTCACCTTCCAACATGACAACAATATTAAGCGCACAGCTAAGACAACGCAGGAGTGGCTTTGGGACAAGTCTTTGAATGTCCTTCAGTTGCCCAGCCAGAGCCTAGACTTGAACCTGATTGAACCCAAGAAGACTCAAGGCTGTAATCGCTGCCAAAGGTGCTCTACAAAGTACTGAGTAAAGGGTCTGAATACTTATGTAAATGTGATATTTAAGTTTTTTATTTTGTATAAATTTGCAAACACTTCTAAAAACCTTGTTTTTGCTTTGTCATTTTGGGGTATTGTGTGTAGATTGATGAGGAAAAAACAAACATTTGTACATTTCAGAATAAGGCTGTAACGTAACAAAATGTGGAAAAAGTCAAGCATCCTGATGGTATGAGGGTAGAAGGTCTTGGCCAGTCTTCCAGTTGTTGGATGATAAATGAAGTGTTATTTCCCAGTTTACTGCTTCAAAGGGAAAACATTTGAGAAACACTGTCTTGCTGTTTCTTTCTCATTCTTCTGTCCAGATGGCTTGAGATAGAAAATATCTATGAGAAGAAGAAAGAAGGCACTGGTAATATCCTGAGAGAAAAGAGACACTGGTGATATCCTGAGAGAAAATAGACACTGGTGATATCCTGAGAGAAGAGAAAGAAGATACACCGGTGATATCCTGAGAGAAAAGAGAGAAGACACTGGTGATATCCGGAGAGAAAACAGACACTGGCGATATCCGGCGAGAAAAGAGACACTAGTGATATCCTGAGAGAAAAGAGAGAAGACACTGGTGATATCCTGAAATAAAATAAAAAAACAAACAAAAGTCATCAGAGATTTTGTTTTAGCAATTTAAACTGATCTGATTAGCGGTTGACTCTGCCAGTCCCAATTGAGCTACAGCAGTGGGACTCAGATAATTATTTTTTTAACTTAGCAAGCGTTGTAACTTATCCCTCCTCAGGGACAGTAAAGGGAGTGCATTGTTTGCATGTGTGTGTGTGTCGGTGTAACATGCGTCGTTGTGAAGAGCGGTGCCAGACAGGCGGGCGACTCTGGCTGCGCCAGACAGGCGGGCGACTCTGGCTGCGCCGGACAGGGGAGACATGCAGGAGGCCTGGCTCTGGGAGCAGGCACAGCACACACCAGGCTGGGGAGACTTGCAGGAGACCTGGCACTGGGAGCAGGCACAGGGCTCACCAGGCTGGGGAGACATGCAGGAGGCCTTGCTCTGGGAGCAGGCACAGGATTCACCAGGCTGGGGAGACATGCAGGAGGCCTGGCTCTGGGAGCAGGCACAGGATAGACCGGGTCTTGAAGACGCACTGGAGGTCTGGAGCACACGACCTGCACAACCCATCCTGGCTGAGTTGTTACTGTAGCCCGGCACGGGCGGAGTGCTGGCACAGGGCGAACTGGGCTGTGCTGAGGAATGATGGCTGCCGTGCGTAGAGCAGGCGCAGGGTAGCCTGGGCCTAGGAGACGCACTGGTGCACTTCCGCATAGCACGGTGCTCTCCACGCCAAACGCTACCCATAATAAGCACGAGGAGTTGGCTCAGGTCTATTGCCTGACTTACCCCAACTCCCCGTGTGCCCCCACCCCACATCTTTTTTGGGGCTGCCTCTCAGGCTTCCTTGCCAGCCGTGTTCCCTCATAACATTGCCGGTGGGCCTTCCTTCCTGCTGCCTCCACCTGTTCCCATGGGAGGCGATCCCTTCCGGCCAGGATCTCTTCCCATGTGTAGGATCCCTTGCCGTCCAGGATGTCCTCCCATGTCCAGTCCTCTTTTCCACACTGCTTGGTCTTCTTGTGGTGGGTGGTTCTGTAACAGGCGTCGTTGTGAAGAGACCAAGGTGTAGCGTGGAATTTGTTCATCTTTGTAATTTAATGGAAAAATGAACACTTTACAAATAAACAAAACGACTGCCAACAGTTCTGTCAGGATAACTAGAACTAAACAGAAATTAACCACCCACAAAACCCAAAGGAAAACAGGCTAAGTATGGATCCCAATCAGCGACAACGATGTACAGCTGTCCCTGATTGAGAGCCTGTCACGATTCTCTAAGACAGAACCCAGAAGCAGACCAGGACAAGGTGAGTAAAATGAAGGTGAGTATTTATTGGTAGTCTTGATGTGTATATTGAGTGATCCAGGAGACGGAGCGGCAGTGGAGGTGAGTTGATGAGAGTAAATGGGTTGATCCAATGAAGTCACTGTATCCACCGACGGCCAGGCAAGGGAGTTGAATGTTCCGGGAGAATGACTGTAGACAGAGTAAACGGGAGTGAGTAACCAGTAACAAGCACAACACAACAAAACTAGCTCAGGAAACATGAGGCTGATACGCTGGCACAACATACTGTTTGTTGCTAACAATCCGGCAGGGAATAGATGTCAGCTCAGGGCTTAAGAAGAGGTGATGATCAGGACCAGGTGTGCAGAAGGTTGATGAGATGCAGGTAATTACTAGATCTCCCGCCTAACTTTGTTGCCTAGCAACCAGACAGGGTGCATTCAGGAACCTTAGACAACACTCCAAACAAAAAACAGTCAGCTCAGGCAGAAACAGACTCAGGAAGCGGGATTCCTGACAGAGCCATACCAGGCCAAAACAAAGAAATACAAAACATAGAAAAAAGGACATAGAATGCCCACCCTAGTCACACCCTGGCCTAACCAAAATAGAGAATAAAACCCTCTCTATGGCCAGAGCATGACAGTCGGTGTGCTTGTGTGTGTCATCTGTGTTGACTTCCTTCAGGAGGTGGAGTGCGACTGACTGAGCAGTGTCCAGGGCAGGTCTTCTAGCATTCTTCAAGACCCAGGATCTATTCATTGTCAGTTTTGCTTTTCCTGGAGAGCATATTTACTATAAAATGGTGGTAGACAGAGGGATTCTAGGTTCAGTCGTTGACCAGTGCTTCTTTCAATTCAATTCAATTACATTCAAAAGGTTTTATTGGCATGGGAAAGATATGCACACATTGTCAAATCAAGTGAAATAGATATTAAACAAAAGTGAAATAAACAAAAAGTTAACAGTAATCATTACACTCACAAAAGTTCCAAAGGAAAAGAGACATTTCAAATGTCATATTATGTATATATACAGTGTTATGACTATTTTGCAAAAAGTTAAAGTACAAAATGGAAAATAAATAAACATAAATATGGGTTGTATTTACAATGGTGTTTGTTCTTCATTGGTAGCCATTTTATTGTGGCAACAGTGTGCACATAGCCTTTCTTCTCTTGAGAGCCAGTTCTGCCAATGGCGGCTTCTCTCAATAGCAACGCTATGCTCACTGTCTGCATGTAGTCAAAGCTTTCCTCAATTTTGCGTCAGTCACAGTGGTCAGGTATTCTGCCACTGTGTACTCTCTGTTTAGGGCCAACTAGAATTCTAATTTGCCCTGTTTTTTTATTCTTTCAATGTGTCTAGCAATTATCTTTTTGTTTTCTCATGATTTGGTTGGGTCTAATTGTGTTGCTGTCCTGAGGCTATGTGGGGTCTGTTTGTGTTTGTGAACAGAGCCCCAGAACCAGCTTGCTTAGGGGACTTTTCTCTAGGTTAATCTCTCTGTAGGTGATGGCTTTGTTATGGAAGGTTTGGGAATCAGTTCCTTTTAGATGGTTGTAGAATTTAGAACTATTTTCTGGATTTTGATAATTAGCCAGTATCGGCCTACACAGAGGATGTTTTTTGCTCTTCGTTGGTGATTGGACCCCAGACCTCACAACCATAAAGGGCAATACTCTCTTTCTCCCTCTCCCGCTCTCTGTCTCTTTCTCTCTCTCTCTCTGCATGCTGGGAATTGTATGAGCGAGTGCGAGTGTTGTCTGCGGTTAGATCGCTTGTGTTTTCTTTCTTGTTTCCTTTTCTTGATGGTTTTCCCTTTTCTATGCATGATTAAGGTTATTATTATTATTATTTTTCAATGTGTTAGAATTAAGTATATTTTATTTCTTGTCGGAATTGCCCTGGTTTTGGCGGGGATGGAAACCCACATGGGGACGCCGTCCCTGTCACTTCGGCACGGCTTTGGTGTGATACTGAAGCTACTGTCACTGTGGATGAGTTTCTGGTCCCTGTAGGAGAGAAGGTAGGATATGAGAATGTTGCTTACGCGTCGCGGATGAATAAAGCGGTGGTGGTTTTTCTTAAAGAAGAGTGTCTTGTTAATCGTATGGTTGAGCAAGGCGTACTTCTTAAAGGAATGTTTATTCAAGTTACGCCACTTTTTTTCTCCGCCTACAAGGGTAACGATTTCGAATGTTCCGCCGTTTATTTTCTATTGGAGCGCGAGTTATTGCGGTTTGGGAAGTTTGCAAATTCAATTAAGATTGTCCCATTTGGTTGCAAACACCCAGCTTTGAAACAGGTTATGTCGTTTCGGCGACAGGTGTTAATGTTTTTGGATTCACCAGAGCAGACTTTGGAGTTATTGTTTAAAGTCAAGTATGATAACAGACTGCATATGGCTTATGCTAGTACGGGCAGTCAACGGTGTTTTGAGTGTGGGGATGTTGACCATAAGCAACATGCTTGCCTTAAAAGGGAGAAGGCGGAGGGAGGGGCGCAGGTGGTCCTCGTAATGCCTGGGCCCACTGATGTAGGGAGAGGTGGGCCAACAGTGGTAGAGCAGCCACAAGCACCTGTTGCTGAGGAACAAGCTGTCTGTGTTGAGGGTACTGAGTTGCAGCTTGTACCAGATGGGAACATAGCTCTGTAATGCAGCATAAAAATATTGTTGTAGGAGGTAAGAAAGGATCTGGGGAGCCATTTCCCCAGACTGGTGAGGAGATGCCCAGTACGAATGATGGGGTACAGGAGGGGGTTCAGGTGGAGCTAGTCTCCCAGGTAGTGGAGGAGATGCCCGGTACGAGTGATGGGGTGCAAGTGGGGAGTGTTTAGAGGGATGTTGCAGAGGGGATTCAGGGGTCTGTGGCCTCAGTTGAGAAGGATCAGGAGAAGGATATGGACATCTCTTTTGATATGATAGCAGCTGGTGACAACTCAATTTACAATTTAGATGAGACTTTTGGGATCAGACTTTTGGGAAATCTGTCAAATTGGCAGATTTATTTTATGTGGAAAAGTTTGTGAGGTCAGCTGTAGTGTTACAGAAGAGAGTGGGGTTAGACCACTTGAGTGTGAAGAAGTGTTTCTGCTTGAGGAAATTTGTTACTGCTGTCCCGGCAGCAAAAGGTAGTGGGAAACGTGGTAAGGTTAAGATAAAATTTAAAAAATTATGATGATCATGCCTCATAGGGTGTTTTTTCCCCTCCTTGTCTGGTTTCTATGTAGTTTCTTCTACTTTTCCTTTCTATTTTCTTTATGGAGGGACTAAGGGTAGGTTTTCTCAATATTAATGGGGGAAGGGACAGGACATTATTATTTTTTATTTTATTTTACCTTTATTTAACCAGGTAGGCTAGTTGAGAACAAGTTCTCATTTGCAACTGCGACCTGGCCAAGATAAAGCATAGCAGTTAGACACATACATCACAGAGTTACAAATGGAATGAACAAAACATACAGTCAATAATACAGTAGAAAAAAGAAAACAAAAAGTCTATAAACAGTGAGTGCAAATTAGGTAAAATAAGGGAATTAAGGCAATAAATAGGCCATGGTGGCAAAGTAATTACAATATGGCAATTAAACACTGGAATGGTAGATGTGGAAGTAGAGATACTGGGGTGCAAAAGGAGCATAATAAATAAATAAATAAATACAGTATGGGGATGAGGTAGATAGATGGGCTGTATACAGATGGGCTATGAACAGGTGCAGTGATCTGTGAGCTGCTCTGACAGCTGGTGCTTAAAGCTAGTGAGGGAGATAAGTGTTTCTAGTTTCAGAGATTTTTGTAGTTCGTTCTAGTCATTGGCAGCAGAGAACTGGAAGGAAAGGCGACCAAAGGAGGAATTGGCTTTGGGGGTGACCAGTGAGATATACCTGCTGGAGCGCATGCTACGAGTGGGTGCTGCTATGGTGACCAGCGAGCTGAGATAAGGCGGGGCTTTACCTAGCAGAGACTTGTAGATAACCTGTAGCCAGTGGGTTTGGCGACGAGTATGAAGTGAGGGCCAGCCAACGAGAGCGTATAGGTCGCAATGGTGGGTAGTGTATGGGGCTTTGGTGACAAAGAGGATGGCACAGTGATAGACTGCATCCAGTTTGCTGAATAGAGTGTTGGAGGCTAATTTATAGATGACATCGCCAAAGTCGAGGATCGGTAGGATGGTCAGTTTTACGATATGTTTGGCAGCATGAGTGAAGGACGTTTTGTTGCGAACATGGACATAAAATCTATTGAATTGAAGTTTCTCACTCAGAATTACCCAGAACTAGTCATGAACTTACAGGACAAGAGACAAGAACTGAGGTTGTTTTTACATGAAAGAGTGAAGGGTGCCTTGATTAGGTCTCGCTTTGCTACCCTCAAGGATTAGGATGCTCCTAGAGCCCTTTTAAAAAAAAAAACCTAGCACAGTCGACATTGCAACGCAAACAGATGGTCTGACTTAGTCTCACTGATGGGAAGGTGACCACGGATGAAGGTGAGATGCGCCAACTTGCTGTGGATTTGTACTCTGCCCTCTTTAAGGCGGAGAATTGTGATTCTCTGTGTGCTGAACAGTTGTTACATGGACTTCCTCAATTAGGCCCTGAGCAGAAAGCTGCTTTGGACTCTAACATTACTCTGCAGGAGCTGTCCACTCAAGTTATGCAGCTTTCATCAGGCCGAGCCCCTGGCATCGATGGTTTACCATCTGAGTTCTATAAGCACTTTTGGGGGTCTATTGGGGGGGATTTTTATGAAGTGTTGAACAAATATCTGTGGCTGTTGGTCCACAAGGACCAGTCTTACTGTGTACCTGACCACTCTATTGATGATAACTTGTTTCTAATAAGAGATGTTTTAGACATTTGTAAACTGTCTGATGTGACCGTGTGGACCACCAGTACTTTTTCAAAATAATGCAAGCCTTTGGGTTTGGGGATGTTTTTTTGTCTTGGAAGAGTTTACTGTATGCTGGGGCCTCATGTATGGTGAAGGTGGGGGGTGGTTTGAGTTGCCCCATCCCCTTCCAAAGGGGTATCAGGGAGGGATGCCCAATTTCAGGACAGTTATATTGTCTGGCAATTGAACCAATACTTTGTTTTTTAAGAGGCTTACTGGTTTCACTGTGCCAGGAGTAATGAAGGGTCCCACAATAGCGCTGTCTGCATACGCAGATGACCCAAATGTTTTTATTACAGAGGGTGGAGATGTTAAGGTTCTCTCAAACACTTAAAATATGTATGAGGGGGCCTCCTCAGCTACAGTCAATTGGGAAAAGAGTGAATCGCTATGTGCAGGTCAGCTTCAGATGGTGTCCGCTCCACGTTTACCAGGGGGGATTCAGTTGGGCAGAGATGGGATGAAGACTTTGGGGGATCTTCTAGGCACCGATAGCTTTCAAAAAAAGAACTGTGAGGGTGTAGTGGAGAAAGTGTGTGCCAGATTATCTAGGTGGAAATGGGTGCTACCCCAGCAGTCTTATAGGGGAAGGGTGCTGGTAGCCAATAATCTATCCACCTCTACCCTGTGGCACAGACTAATGATTTTACAGCCACCGGGGGGTCTGATACAAGAGCTTCAGAGGACCCTTGTCAATTTCTTCTGGTCTGGACAACATTGGATTAAAGCTGCAGCCCTGTACCTGCCAGTACACAAGGGTGGGCAAGGCCTGGTTGTCACGTCCTGACCAGCAGAGGGAGTAATTGTATTAGTTTTGGTCAGGACGTCGCAGAGGGTTTGTGTTTTTGTATGTATTTCTACGTTCTGTCTAGTTTAGTTTTTCTATGTTTAGGTTTGGGTGTTGGACTCTCAATTGGAGGCAGGTGTTTCTAGTTGCCTCTGATTGAGAGTCCTATAATTAGGTGTGTGTTTGGTTTGGGTTTTGTGGGTAGTTGTATTTTGCACTGCTAGTATTCATTTAGCCTGTGAAACTGTCCTTTGTTGTTCTAATTGTTTTGTTGTTTTTTCGTGGTCTCTTTATTTAATAAATATAAAGATGAGCATCGACATTCCCGCTGCGTATTGGTCCTCCCTTCAACACAACGACAACTGTGACACTGGTGGACATTTATTCCAGGATCATGGCTTTCCGGCTTCAAGCAGCCCAGAGACTGTTGTACATTGATGGTTCTAGCTGGGTTGGCACAGCCTACACATTGATGAGGAGAGTGGACTGTTTGGGCTTAAACAAGCATATTTTTTCTCTTAAAGCTAGGGGGTGATTTGTCTGTTCTGACTCCATTTTATGAGTCTGTTATGCAGGCTTGGAGAGTTTTCATCATGTACTGTAAGGCCAACACGCCACCAGGGATGTCGCTTTTTGAAGAGACAATTTTCTATAACACTGCCTTCCAGTCCCATGCTATGGGTTCAGCCAGCCTACATTCATGCCTGTTAGGTGTGGGGTGTACCAAGCTGGGTCATCTGATGCAGAGCAGGAGCAGATCATTGGAGGAGCTGGAAGAAAGAGCAGGGATCCGATCATCTCACCTACTGAAGAAGGTCGTAGCTGAGGTCTGCAATTCCTTGCCAGTACTTCATTGACTGACACTTCCAATTCTGATCTGTGGACGGAGGGTCTGGATTATGTGTTCCCTGCGCTGAATGTTAGTGCTGCGGCAGGGGCATTCGAGGAGGATGTGGGGATGCTGCTTTCCTTTGATACACTGGATCTGGGGGAGTTCAAGGCGGTGGGAAAGAAGGCCATGTACAAAATCGGTGTAAAAGTGTCCCGTGCTTCTTCCCAGGAAGGGATAAAATCGACGAGGTGGACGGGTGTGTTTGGTCCAGGTGGCTCCCCAAAAGGCTGTTGGCGGTCTTCATATAAACTGCCTATTGAAAAGAGACCTCCAATGGAGGATAGTACATGGAGCCATAGCTACCAATATGCATCTGGTACACCTGGATCCTACTGTTGGGGAGGGGTGTCCATTATGTGCTTAGTCTGAAACTTTGGCACATCTGTTCTTAAAGTGGTTGGTCGGGATGATTGACCTGATCAAATTAAATCTAATCAAATTGTATTTGTCACATGCGCCGAATACAACATGTGTAGTCCTTACAGTGAAATAACTACTTACAAGTCCATCACTAGTTGGTTCTCAGCTCTGGGAGAGGTTTTCTTCCCAACAGTTTATATTTGGGCTAAAGTACAGGTTTAGTCGAAGGTGTGTAGTTCCCTTGCTTAACTTTGTGTGAGGGGCAGCTAAATTAGCAATTTGGAAGACACGAAAGAACAGTATTCGGGGACAGGGGTCTGTGGATGTGATGGGAATGCTGGAGGGAATGTTGGCAGCAAGACTGAGAGTTGAGTTTGCCTATTACAAAATGGTTAACAACATTGGGCTGTTTATGAATATATTGGGTATTCAGAGGCTGTTGTGTTTAGTTACTGTGGAGGAACATTTGGTGTTGGGTTTTTAATTGATGTGTAACCATGGTTTTGTTCGTTTGAGTGTTTATTGTGTTGAGGGTTCCCAGACCAAAAAAAGGTTATTTAAAACTCAAACTCTCTCTCTTGCAGCTGTGATTGCACACTGTGGTATTTCACCCAATAGATATGGGAGTTTATCAAAATTGGATTTGTTTTCGAATTCTTTGTGGGTCTGTGTAATCTGAGGGGAAAATGTGTCTCTAATACAGTCATAGATTTGGCAGGAGGTTAGGAAGTGCAGCTCAGTTTCCACCTCATTTTGAGGGCAGTGTACACATAGCTTGTCTTCTCTTGAGAGCCAGGTCTGCCTATGGCGGCCTTTCTCAATAGCAATGCTCACTGAGTCTGTACATAGTCAAATATTTCCTTAATTCTGGGTCAGTTGTCAGGTATTCTGCCACTGTGTGCTCTCTGTTTAGAGCCAAATAGCATTCTAGTTTGCCCTGTTTTTTTTGTAAATTCTTTCCAATTCTGCTTATTTGGTGTTTTACATTATGCAAGGAGGATATTTTTGCAGAATTCTGCATGCAGTGTCTCAATTTGGTGTTTGTCCCATTTAGTGAATTATTGTTTGGTGAGCGGACCCCAGACCTCACATCCATAAAGGGCAATGGGTTGTATAACTGATTCAAGTATTTTTTGCCAGATCCTAATTGGTATGTCAAATTGTGTGTTCCTTTTGATGGCATAGAAGGCCCTTCTTGCCTTGTCTCTCAGATCTTTCACAGCTTAATGGAAGTTACCTGTGGCTCTGATGTATGTATAGTTTTTTGTGTGCTCTAGGACAGTGGTTCCCAAACTTTTTATAGTCCCGTACCCCTTCAAACATTTAACCTCCAGCTGCGTACCCCCTCTAGCACCAATTATATGCATATTCTAGTTAACATTTAACCTCCAGCTGCGTACCCCCTCTAGCACCAATTATATGCATATTCTAGTTACTTTCCACACACAGACGGTGCCTGTATTTAGTTTGAATGCTAGTGAGGGCCGAGAATCCACTCTCACATAGGTACGTGGTTCCAAAGTGCATCAGTATCTTAACAGAGCAATTTGCCAAGGCAGGATACTCTGAGCGCAGCCCAATCCAGAAATCTGGCAGTGGCTTCTGATTAAATTCAATTTTCACAGAACCAAAATTTCGACGAGGCTCTGTTGTTCAGATATCGGTAAGTGGACTGGAGGCAGGGCATGAAAGGGATAATGAATACAGTTGTTTGTGTCATCCATTTTGGGAAAATACCTGCGTAATTTCGCACCCAACTCACTCAGGTGCTTTGCTATATCACATTTGACATTGTACGTAAGCTTGAGTTAATTTGCACACAAAAAAATCATACAATGATGGAAAGACCTGTGTGTTGTCCTTGTTTATGCAGACAGAGAAGAGTTCCAACTTCTTAATCATAGGCTAAATTTTGTCCCCCACATTGAATATAGTTGTGGAGAGTCCCTGTAATCCTAGATTCAGATCATTCAGGCGAGAGAAAACATCACCCAGATAGGCCAGTCGTGTGAGAACTCGTCATCATGCAAGCGGTCAGACAAGTGAAAATGATGGTCAGTAAAGAGAACTTTAAGCTCGTCTCTCAATTCAAAAAACGTGTCAATACTTTGCCCCTTGATAACCAGTGCACTTCTGTATGTTGTAAAAGCGTTACATGGTCGCTGCCCATATCATTGCATAGTGCAGCAAATACACAAGAGTTCAGGGGCCTTGCTTTAACTTGTTGTGGTATAGGGGGCAGTATTTTCACGGCCGGATAAAAAACGTACCCGATTTAATCTGGTTAATACTCCTGCCCGAAACTAGAATATGCATATAATTAGTAGATTTGGATAGAAAACACTCTAAAGTTTCTAAAACTGTTTAAATGGTGTCTGTGAGTATAACAGAACTCATATGGCAGGCCAAGACCTGAGAAGATTCCATACAGGAAGTGCCCTGTCTGACAATTTGTTGTCCTTCTGTTGCATCTCTATCAAAAATACAGCATCTGTGCTGTAACATGACACTTTCTAAGGCTTCCATTGGCGCTCTAAAGCCGCCGGAAAGTGCTGTCTCTGGGCAAAGTACAGCAGCAGAGTTTGTAAGTCTCAGCCTGGGGACAGTGAGACTGAGATGCGCGTTCACGAGACTTCTCCATGTTTTTCTTTCTCTCTCTGAATGAATACAACGTTGCCCGGTTGGAATATTATCACTATTTTACGAGAAAAGTAGCAAAAAAATGGATTTTAAACAGCGTTTGACATGCTTCTAAGTACGGTAATGGAATATTTAGATTTTTTTTTGTCACGAAATGCCCTCGCGCGTTACCCTTCGGATAGTGACCTGAATGCACGAACAAAATGGCGGTATTTGGATATAACTATGGATTATTTGGAACCAAAACAACATTTGTTGTTGAAGTAGAAGTCCTGGGAGTGCATTCTGACGAAGAACAGCAAAGGTAATCCAATTTTTCTAATAGTAATTCTGAGTTTATGTTGTCCCAAACTTGGTGGGTGTCAAATTAGCTAGCCGTGATGGCCGAGCAATGTACTCAGAATATTGCAAAATGTGCTTTCGCCGAAAAGCTATTTTAAAATCGGACATAGCAATTGCATAAACGAGTTCTGTATCTATAATTCTTAAAATAATTGTTATGTATTCTATCAACGTTTATCATACCCCTGTTTGGGAATACCTGCTCTAAGTCAACAATGTTTAGATGGAATTTATATTTGTAGTCCTGGCAAGTGGTCCTTTTTTGGAACATCATAATTTTTGTCTTACTGAGAATTGCTGTCAGGGCCCAGGTCTGACTAAATCTGTACAGAAGATATAGGTGCTGCTCTATGCCCTCCATGTTTGGGGACATAAGCTCCAAATCATCAGCAAACAGTAGACATTTGACTTCAGACACTAGTAGGGTGAGGCCGGGTGCTGCAGACTGTTCTAGTGCCCTCGCCAATTCGTTGATATATATGTTGATATATATGTTGGGCTTAAGCTGCATCCCTATCTGACCCCCCGACCCTGTGGAAAGAAATGTGTGTGTTTTTTGCCAATTTTAACCGCACACTTGTTGTTTGTGTACATGGATAGTATAATGTAGCGTCTTTTTCCCCCAACACCACTTTCCATTAATTTCTGTAGCAGACCCTCATGCCAAATTGAGTAAAACTATTTTTTGAAATAAACTAAGCATGAGAAGACTTTGGTTTGTGTGTTCTTCAATTAGTGTGTGCAGGGTGAATATGTGGTCTGATGTATGGTAATTTGGTAAAAAGCCAATTAGACATCTCCTCAGTAAATTGTTTTCGCTGAGGAAATGGGTGAGTCTGCTGTTAATGACAATGAAGAGGATTTCCCCAAGTTTGTTGTTGACGCATATCTCCCGGTAGTTACTGGTGTAATGTGTCTGTGTGTAGCTGGTGAGATGAGTCAGGTGCACGACAGCAGATATGAGTAATGAAAGCAATTTTACTCAATAAAATAACAATACACGTCATATAAATACAAGGCCACAAATACGGACTGCAATACAATAAACAATTACTCACAAACAAACATGGGGGAACAGAGGGTTAAATAATGAACAAGTAATTGGGGAATTGAAACTAGGTGTGATAAGAAAAAGACAAAACAAATGGAAAATGAAAGTGGATCGTCGATGACTAGAAGGCCGGTGACGTCGACCGCCGAACGCCGCCAGAACAAGGAGAGGGACCGACTTCGGCGGAAGTCGTGATAGTATCTCCCCCTTGACGCGTGGCTCCAGCAGCTCGCGGACACCAACCCCGGGGACGACCTGGAGGATGAGGCGCTGGGCGATCCGGATGGAGACGGTGGAACTCCCGCAGCAACGAAGGGTCCAAGACGTCCTCCACCGGCACCCAGCATCTCTCCTCCGGACCGGACCCCTCCCTCTTCACGAAGTACTGAAGGCCCCTTGTCCGACGCCTCGAGTCCAGGATGGCTCGAACAGCATACGCCGGTGCCCCTCGATGTCCAGAGGGAGTGGAGGAACCTCCCGGACCTCAGACTCCTGGAGTGGACCAGACACCACCGGCCTGAGGAGAGACACATGGAATGAGGGATTAATGTGCATACACTCTACCCTTAATGTGTCGGTCACGGTCGTCCATGTTGCTCACCCAAGCTGAGGATCTCCCAGAAATGTAGACTACAAATGTATAATCTGTGTCAGATTTTCTTGGATACTGACTAGTATCGTTTACAGCATGTACACCCATCTCTAGCCCATTCTATTATACATCCACTCCCTAAATCGTCTCTTTGTTTACACCCTGTTTTGCAACCTTTTAGTTGGACAGAAACTGTGACATTGACCTTCAACTTCAAGATCAGAAACTGTAAGAGTAACTTTCATCTTCAAAATCAGAAACTGGGAGATTAACTTTCAATTTCAAGACCAGAAACTGGGAGATTAACCTTCAGCTTCAAGACCAGAAACTGGGAGATCAACCTTCAAGATCTGTGCACATATACCTTTTATTTTGATTGGACTTTATCAGTCAAGATCTTCTTTAGGAACCAAAAATTATGGGATGGTAAAGAGGATTTGACAAATTCAGAATACGTGTCATGCATTGACAGTAGATCAGGTCCACAAGCCCTTCCCTGTCGGCTGCCTCTTCCACATTTGTACCACCTTAATGTCAAAGGAGGCATTTTGTTTTGATTTTTCTGTTCCATCAGAAGACAGAGGAGAAAGAGAGACGAACCCGAGAGGCAACTAGCATGGCTGACATTCAATGTTTCACTGTTTCTTAATATACTGACTGTTTCACTGTCTCTTCATATACTCTGTTTCACTGTCTTCACATACTGACTGTTTCACTGTCTCTTAATATACTGACTGTTTCACTGTCTCTTCATGAGCCGACTGTTTCACTGTCTTTTCATGTACTGACTGTTTCACTCTCCAAATACTGACTGTTTCACTGCCTCTTCATATACTGACTGTTTCACTCTCTTCATGTACTGACTGTTTCACTGTCTCTTAATATACTGACTGTTTCACTGTCTCTTCATGAGCCGACTGTTTCACTGTCTTTTCATGCACTGACTGTTTCACTGTCTCTTCAAATACTGACTGTTTCACTGCCTCTTCATATACTGACTGTTTCACTCTCTTCATGTACTGACTGTTTCACTCTCTTCATGTACTGACTGTTTAACTGTCTCTTAATATGCTGACTGTTTCACTGTCTCTTCACATACTGACTGTTTCACTGTCTCTTAATATACTGACTGTTTCACTGTCTCTTCATGAGCCGACTGTTTCACTGTCTTTTCATGTACTGACTGTTTCATTGTCTCTTCAAATACTGACTGTTTCACTGCCTCTTCATATACTGACTGTTTCACTCTCTTCATGTACTGACTGTTTAACTGTCTCTTAATATGCTGACTGTTTCACTGTCTCTTCATATACTGATTGTTTCAATGTCTCTTCATGTACTGACTGTTTCACTGTCTCTTCATGTACTGTTTCACTGTCTCTTCATAATGTCTGAACAACAATCCAAGAGCCTCATCTTTCTTGAGCCAGCTCTATCTCCATCCCAAATGACCCTTCTCCTTGGTTGTGTCCCAAATGGCACTCTATTCCCTTTATACTGCACCATAGGGCTCTGGTCAAATGTAGTGCACTGAATAGGGAACATGGTGCCTTGTGAGACTCATCCCTTGGCTCTCCCGTCCAATCATTTTTTTTTTCTTCGTTTTAATTCTCCCCTCTGTCGCCATCCATCAATGAATCATTCCTTTGTAGTCTGCCATTTCCCAAACCAACCCCTACCCTCCTCGTTCACCCTTCCATGTTCAATATTTAACATGTGCCTAGTGACAAGCCTCTCTTGTTATTGGCACTACAGAACTAATATACGGCTCTGCTACTTTTCCAGCGTCTGACCGAATACTAGGCCGGAGTAATCTTACGTTTATTACAACACAATCATTTGAAGAATGTCATTGTGTATTTTACTGGACTGTATTAGAAAGTGCAGGTCCAGGGAACCGTCCCAAGAGGGCCATGTTTGGCTTAATAGTGCCGATTCACTAGGGTGAAGTCAGAGAGTTAAATCTGCCGACTGGTTCACTAATAGACTATGAAAATCAATGTAGCATGTCACACATCATGGCCACAATTTCTATAGAGCTCTATGGGTTGGCACTAGTAGAAGAACTCTGCCATCTACCACATCTGGTTCAGACCATTATTGTGTCCCAGATGGCCCCTTATTCCCTATGTAGTGCACTATTTTTGACCAGGGCCCAAAGGGATCTGGTCAGATGTAGTGCTCTACATAGGGATTGGGGAATAGGGTGCCATTTGGGACACAGAACATCAACCACAGGCCAGTAACTCTACAGTTTCCAAAGAAAGTAAAGCGGGGGCTGATAACTTTGTTGCTCGCTCTGAGGAGGTCGGACTGCATCTGTAGAGAGCATGATGATACTTACTACTGTTAGGAGAGTAACTACAGTGTGGTAAACATCCTCTTCAGTCTCCAGTAAAGAATGTTAAATACGCTAGCTGACTTCTTGTTCATCCACCCATTGACACAAGTAATGAGACACAGTAGACAACTGCATCAAACATTGACAGAGAGTAAGAGAGAGACACAGAGACATAGAGAGAGAAAGAGAGAGATATATATAGAGAGAGAGAGAGACAGAGAGAAAAGAGGGAGACAGAGACAGAGAGAGAAAGAGAGAGAGACAAAAAGAGAAAGAGAGACAGACATAGAGAGAGAGAAAGGAGAGACACAGAGACAGAGAGAGAGAGACACACACAGAGACATAGAAAGACACAGAGACACAGAGACACAGAGACATAGAGAGAGAGAGAGACATAGCGAGAGAGACACAGATACATAGAGAAAGAGACAGAGAGACATAGAGAGAAAGAGACATAGAGAAAGAGAGACAGAGACATATGTAGAGAGAAAGTTAACACGAGATAACACTCCTTCCGTGGCCGCCAACTGCTCTTAAACGCTAGTAAAACGACTAGCATCACTACTCTGGACGGTTCTGACTTAGAATATGTGGACAACTACAAATACCTAGGTGTCTGGCTAGACTGTAAACTCTCCTTCCAGACTCATATTAAACATCTCCAATCCAAAATTAAATCTAGAATTGGCTTCCTATTTTGCAAACAAAGCCTTCTTTACTCGCGCCGCCAAACATACCCTCGTAAAACTGACTATCGTACCGATCCTCGTCTTCGGCGATGTCATTTACAAAATAGCTTCCAATACTCTACTCAGAAAACTGGATGCAGTCTATCACAGTGCCATCCGTTTTGTCACCAAAGCCCCATATACTACCCACCACTGCGACCTGTATGCTCTCGTCGGCTGGCCCTCGCTACTTATTCGTAAACTATAATTACTTTGCTACTATGGCCTATTTATTGCCTTACCTCCTCACACCATTTGCACACACTGTATATAGACTTTCTTTTTTTCTATTTTGTTATTGACTGTACACTTGTTTATTCCATGTGTAACTCTGTGTTGTTGTTTGTGTCGCACTGCTTTGCTTTATCTTGGCCAGGTCGCAGTTTTAAATGAGAACTTGTTCTCAACTAACCTACCTGGTTAAATAAAGGTGAAATAATAATATTTTTTGTTTTTTAAGTTGGAAGGAGGATACTGAAAAGAGAATGATGAAGATGTCTGGGGTTTTATTCATGCAGCACATCTGGACTGCTCCTTTTGGCAGAACTTGTAAGTCATCCAGCAGAGAGATGCAGGTGCTTTATGAAAGAGACACATCAAACTCAGACAGACGTGCCAAGCATCAGACACAGAGATGGCTCAGTCAGCCAGAGTCAGACAGGTAGAAAAGAGATGTCTTTGGGCTTCAGGAAGAGTGTTTAGGGGAGTAGCAATGTACAGCGTGATTCAACAGAATTCACAAGTTTCTCTTTACATGTACTCCATTTTATCAGAACAGTTAGAAAAGTGATATATAATAGAAATGGAACAGAGGTTTCAGTGAGGAGGAGGAGGAGGAGTAGGGAGGGTGAGGGAGCAGAACATAGCAGAGCATTGGTGACGGGAGGCCGAATGTGGTGATGCCTGCGATGTGGAACAAGGCCCAGGGCACATCCCTGTCTCTCTGTCTCTCTCTGCATGGCTCTCACTATACCCACAGGGTACAAAGCAGCCCTGCTATGCTGCTATGGCTAGCATTTCCTTATTCCTCTCCCAACCAGTCCCAGGTATGAGGGTGTGACGTGGCTCTTACTGTAACCCAGCTAGAGGGGGGGGAGGAAGGATAAGAGAGAGTATCTCCCTGGGTTGGCAGGCTTGGTGGCATTGTTAAAGTACAAGGCCTGTGTTTGGAGACGGGAGGTAAGAGCTAGCTACGATCAACAGGAAGTGTTTGGAGATGGGATGTCTGTATTTGGATATGTCTGTGGAGACTACAAGATCTCCCACTGATGTTTTAAAATGTCTGGGTAACCTTTAATCTGTTATCCTTTTTAATCTACATCATTTGAGACATATCCAAGGTGCCCTGGAAACAGAATAAGTAATGTCACTGTATGCTGATCAATGAAAGATACAAAACACCTATTATGTCACAAAGTCACAAACACCTATTATGGCAACATGCAAATAATCCATCTATAACGAATAATACACACACACACACACACACACACACACACAGTTCCTTCTTGATTGACCTGACCCAGCTTACTAAATTACTGCCTAGGGCAGTTTCTCACATAGGCATGTCAGGCTGTGACGCATGCAGTCATCACATCAATGTATCAACGACTAGTAAACAGGTTGGATAGGTAGGATCCAGAGCAGAACTGGGCCTTAATCCTTTCCCTAATATAGCAGACTGGTGTGTGTGTGTGTTGTGTCTGTCTGTCTGTCTGTGTCTGTCTGTCTGTCTGTCTGTCTGTCTGTCTGTCTGTCTGTCTGTCTGGCTGGCTGGCTGGCTGGCTGGCTGGCTGGCTGGCTGTGTTTGTTGTTTTTTAAGCTAATTGGGAGGGTGTTTTCATTGACTCTTCCTCTCCTGGGAGGGTGTTTCCATTGACTCTTCCTCTCCTGGGAGGGTGTTTCCATTGACTCTTCCTCTCCTGGGAGGGTGTTTCCATTGACTCTTCCTCTCCTGGGAGGGTGTTTCCATTGACTCTTCCTCTCCTGGGAGGGTGTTTCCATAGACTCTTCCTCTCCTGGGAGGGTGTTTCCATTGACTCTTCCTCTTCTGGGAGGGTGTTTCCATTGATTCTTCCTCTCCTGGGAGGGTGTTTCCATAGACTCTTCCTCTCCTGGGAGGGTGTTTCCATTGACTCTTCCTCTTCTAGGAGGGTGTTTCCATTGACTCTTCCTCTCCTGGGAGGGTGTTTCCATTGACTCTTCCTCTCCTGGGAGGGTGTTTCCATTGACTCTTCCTCTCCTGGGAGGGTGTTTCCATTGACTCTTCCTCTCCTGGGAGGGGGTTTCCATTGACTCTTCCTCTCCTGGGAGGGGGTTTCCATTTACTCTTCCTCTCCTGGGAGGGGGTTTCTATTTACTCTTCCTCTCCTGGGAGGGGGTTTCCATTGACTCTTCCTCTCCTGGGAGGGGGTTTCCATTGACTCTTCCTCTTCTGGGAGGGTGTTTCCATTGACTCTTCCTCTTCTGGGAGGGTGTTTCCATTGACTCTTCCTCTCCTGGGAGGGTGTTTCCATTGACTCTTCCCCTCCTGGGAGGGTGTTTCCATTGACTCTTCCTCTCCTGGGAGGGTGTTTCCATTGACTCTTCCTCTCCTGGGAGGGTGTTTCTATTGACTCCATCACAGCTGTTGTGTTGTAAACAAACACAGGTGGTGCCAATCACAATCTTCATCAAATATACACTCCAGGACTGAGGACTGAAAGATGCAGTAATTTAATTCCTGGGCTTGTGAACACTTGATTGCTTGTGTTTTGTAATGCTTGCTATGTAGAAAATAAACTTGAGATGCTTTTAGTTAGTTGACAGTTTAATTTTGAATTGATTTAATTAATTTGGTGTCAGGCATTGTTCATTTGTGGTGTGTTGTCATTCTCTTTGATATTACATCAAGATGTAGGCGTTCTAGAACTCTGATTATTCCATTGCATGAGGGTTAGAACATTGATATACAATAGTCACTTTAATAACTCTACCTACATTTACATATTACCTCAATTACCTCGACTAAACAGTGCCCCTGCACATTGACGCTGTACCGGTACCCCCTGTATATAGCCTTGCTATTGTTATTTTACTGCAGCTCTTTAATTATTTGTCACTTTTATTTCTAATTATTATTTTTATTTTCTTAACTGCATTGTTGGTTAAGAGCTTGTAATTAAGCATTTCACTGTAAGGTCTACTACACCTGTTGTATTCGGCGCATGTGACAAATAACATTTGATTTGATTCATTCCAGTTCTGTGGGTTAGAATGAACTAGAATTCTCTTATCGAAGCCAAGACATCTGCCTAAAATCCATGTAGCTGAGAAATTACACTCACTTACATGACATTGTAATAACCATTCTTTCACTCCGAGGTTTATAACTCACCATAATTGCATTTTCAGCCTGATTCAGTGTGTTGGGCTTGAGAGCACTACTAGAAACCGATTGCTATTTGGTTATTTGGCTGAGGAGTTCATCCTGAGCCATTACATGTACAGTATGTGTGATATATTGCGGTATTTAAAAAAAATATTTGTATGTATTTTCATTCAGGCTGATTTAAAACCTCTGAAGGATTGGACCCTTTTTTTCAATTTTCGCGTAAAATGACATAGCCAAGTCTAACTGTTTGTAGCTCAGGACATGAAGCAAGAATATACATATTCTTGATACCGTTTGAAAGGAAACACTTAGTTAGAAGTTTGTGGAAATGTGAAATTGATGTAGGAGAATATAACACATTAGATCTGGTAAAAGATAATACAAAGAAAAAAACGTGTTTTTTTTGTTTTGTTTTTTTCATAATCTTTGATATGCAAGAGAAAGATGTAACGATGGTGCCGGCGAATGGGAGGGCTACCGTCTTAGCGGCTCTCAACCAACCATGCTATTTCGTTCGTTTTTGTTGCATTGATCGTAACTTGTTTTGTACATAATGTTGCTTCTGCCGTCTCTTATTACCGAAAAGAGCTTCTCGACATCAGAACTGCGATTGCTCACGTCAAACTGGACGAAGAGTTCTTCTTCAATGAGTCAGACGGGAGAGATATACTACTACAGACACCCAACCAGGCCCAGATCCCCATGATTCGCTGGAGAAGGAAACTGAGATTTCGTGGAAAAGATCCAGGTGCCTTGTGAGGATCAGGCGACAAGTGTCCTGCTAGCTAATGTTCAATCACTGTAAAATAAATGCGACGAGCTGAAAGCACGTATATCCTACCAACGGGACAGCCACTGAGTCATGGCTGAACGACGACATTAAGAACATATAGTTGGTGGGTTTTACACTCCATCGGCAGGATAGAACAGCAGCCTCTGGTAAGACACGGGCGGGGGCCTATGCATATATGTGAACAACAGCTGGTGCACGATATCTAAGGAAGTCTCAAGGTTTTGATCACCTGAGGTAGAGTATCTCATGATAAGCTGTAGACCACACTATCTACCTAGAGAGTTTAACTGTATTTTTCATAGCTGTCTACATACCACCACAGACCGATGCTTGCACTAAAACTGAGCTCAATGAGCTGTATACCGCCGTAAGAAAACAGGAAAACACTCATCCAGAGGTGGCGTTCCTAGTAGCCGGGGATTTTAATGCAGGGAAACTTAAATCAGTTTTACCTAATTTCTATCAGCATGTTAAATGTGCAACCAGAGGGAGAAAAAAATTCTGGACCACCTTTACTCCGGTACCGGAGCACCAAGTCCAGGTCCTAGAGGCTCCTAAATAGTTTCTACTCCCAAGCCAGATAACAGATAATCAAATGGCTACCCAGACTATTTTCATTGCCCCCCCCCCTTTTACACTGCTGCTACTCTCTGCATAGTCACTTTAAATAACTCTACCTACATGTACATATTACCTCAAGTACCTTGACACCGGTGCTCCTGCACATTGACATTGACTCTGTACAAGTACCCCCTGTATATAGCCCCGCTATTGTTATTTACTGCTGCTCGTTAATTATTTGTTATTCTTATCTCTTACTGTTTTTTCTTTTTTTAGGTATTTTCTTAAAACTGCATTTTTGTTTAAGAGTGTGTAAGTAAGAATTTCACTGTAAGGTCTACACCGGTTGTATTCGGCGCATGTGACAAATACAATTTGATTTGATTTGATAATGTATTATTGCAGTTTAGTCGCAATTTAGATTTTGGTCACTACATGGCAGCAGCGTATGTGCAAAGTGTTAGACTGATGCAATGGTTCATTGAATTACTGTTCAAAATGTTGTATCAAGTCTGCCCAAATGTGCCTGATTGGTTTCTTGTTAGATTTTCAAGTACATAACTGTGCACTCTCTTCAAACAATAGCATGGTATTATTTCACTGTAATAGCTACTGTAAATTGAACAGTGCAGTTAGATTAACAACAATGTAAGCTTTCTGGCAACATCAGACATGTGTATGTCCTGGGACATTTTCTTGTTACTTAAAATGTCATGCTAATCACATTAACGCACGTTAGCTAAACCATCCCGTCGGGGGGACACCGATCCCATAAGGGTTGAGTTAATTTTACAAATAATCTATTGCATAGACAGACACGGTCACTTCTTGTACTGTTTATATATACAAGCATGGTTTTTGTATATAGGTTGGCGGTAATATAATACTCCATATAGGCCTGGTGTTTAGATATACAAGCATGGTCTTCGTACATAGGTTGGAGGTAATATAATACTCCGTAAAGACCTGGTTTTTAATAGACACACATTCCAGGTTTAAAATATATTGCTGGGGTTGCTTCTTAAATGCTACCCTATTCCCTATACAGTGCACATCTTATGACCAGGGCTGTACACTATAAAGGGAATAGGGTGCCATTTGCAACACATATGGGTCATATCCCTTGAGGATTTCCAGACCAATTACAGACTTGCTATTAGTTATTTCCTTGTATTCAAACATATAGCTCACAGACTCTAGAACGTTGGTGCCTGTAGTCATTCATTCTAGAATGAATACTTCCATTATTGGAACCCAGTGGTTTTCAGTCAAGAATCCGTCCTCAACACCTTTCTACATCGTCTCACCTCTCAGTACGGCTAAATAAAACATTACCCCACCGTGCCTGCTGTTGTAACACAGAGAAACCAGCAAGGAACCCAGCCACCCAGCCACCATTGATGCAGTCTGGGTTTGCGTTTGCCTACATAGGGTCCTACTTTTGACCAGGGCCCATAGGGGTCTGGTCAAAAGTAGTGCACTTTGTAGGGACTAGGGTGCCTTTTTGGATGCAATAGCTCCTTCAGTCAGTGAGAAGCTATTGACAGCTTTATGTTGACTAATGGAGAAAAAACATTCACCACCAGAAAGACAGAAACAGCAGAGACCCAGGTTTTTTTTTATGTTAAAAGCACACAACTTGATTTGAATTAGCACCACTGAGTCTCTGCGCAGCAGTAAACAGCTCCCGGTGGAAAACTATATTGTACCTTTTACAGAGATAAGTGCTTCTCCAGTCTTTGCCTGGCTGAATAAAACTAGGTTTTGTAGTTCTGTTGGGGTTCTCTAACTCTAATGCCTATCTGGCCCACATCCCCTGCCTTAATTTTCTGTGTTGTCAACTTGTCTAGACAGTTGGGCATTGGAACATAGCTGTCTATTGTACATACAGTAATTAACTCCCACAGTGGCTCCGGAGAAGAAGGCTGACATTGTACGTGTCCCCAAACAATTACATTTTTTTGTTTTAGCATTTGCGTTGTTTGTAACTTATTGTTTAACTTATTTTTTACATAGTGTTGCCGCTAACATATCCTATGACCAAAAATAACTTCTGGACATCAGGACTGCAATTACTCACCACGGACTGGCAGAATCCTTTTTTTCCTTTAACAAGTCTGACGAGCCTGAAGCAAATTATATACTGCTTTCTCGGGAACAGGCCCAGATCCCCGTGATTTGCGTGAAGAGGCGGAGAAAAAGGGGCCAGAGGGAAGGCTGCTTTCTGAGAATTTGTAGGAGATCGAATAAACACCCACTTCCTTCCAGTCTGCTAGCAAATGTGCAATCTTTGGAGAATAAAATCGATGACCATCGCAGAAGATTAAACTACCAACGGGACATTCAAAACTGGAATATCTTATGTTTCACGGAGTCGTGGCTGAATGACGCTACTTATTCGTAAACTATAATTACTTTGCTACTATGGCCTATTTATTGCCTTACCTCCTCACACCATTTGCACACACTGTATATAGACTTTCTTTTTTTCTATTTTGTTATTGACTGTACACTTGTTTATTCCATGTGTAACTCTGTGTTGTTGTTTGTGTCGCACTGCTTTGCTTTATCTTGGCCAGGTCGCAGTTTTAAATGAGAACTTGTTCTCAACTAACCTACCTGGTTAAATAAAGGTGAAATAATAATATTTTTTGTTTTTTAAGTTGGAAGGAGGATACTGAAAAGAGAATGATGAAGATGTCTGGGGTTTTATTCATGCAGCACATCTGGACTGCTCCTTTTGGCAGAACTTGTAAGTCATCCAGCAGAGAGATGCAGGTGCTTTATGAAAGAGACACATCAAACTCAGACAGACGTGCCAAGCATCAGACACAGAGATGGCTCAGTCAGCCAGAGTCAGACAGGTAGAAAAGAGATGTCTTTGGGCTTCAGGAAGAGTGTTTAGGGGAGTAGCAATGTACAGCGTGATTCAACAGAATTCACAAGTTTCTCTTTACATGTACTCCATTTTATCAGAACAGTTAGAAAAGTGATATATAATAGAAATGGAACAGAGGTTTCAGTGAGGAGGAGGAGGAGGAGTAGGGAGGGTGAGGGAGCAGAACATAGCAGAGCATTGGTGACGGGAGGCCGAATGTGGTGATGCCTGCGATGTGGAACAAGGCCCAGGGCACATCCCTGTCTCTCTGTCTCTCTCTGCATGGCTCTCACTATACCCACAGGGTACAAAGCAGCCCTGCTATGCTGCTATGGCTAGCATTTCCTTATTCCTCTCCCAACCAGTCCCAGGTATGAGGGTGTGACGTGGCTCTTACTGTAACCCAGCTAGAGGGGGGGGAGGAAGGATAAGAGAGAGTATCTCCCTGGGTTGGCAGGCTTGGTGGCATTGTTAAAGTACAAGGCCTGTGTTTGGAGACGGGAGGTAAGAGCTAGCTACGATCAACAGGAAGTGTTTGGAGATGGGATGTCTGTATTTGGATATGTCTGTGGAGACTACAAGATCTCCCACTGATGTTTTAAAATGTCTGGGTAACCTTTAATCTGTTATCCTTTTTAATCTACATCATTTGAGACATATCCAAGGTGCCCTGGAAACAGAATAAGTAATGTCACTGTATGCTGATCAATGAAAGATACAAAACACCTATTATGTCACAAAGTCACAAACACCTATTATGGCAACATGCAAATAATCCATCTATAACGAATAATACACACACACACACACACACACACACACAGTTCCTTCTTGATTGACCTGACCCAGCTTACTAAATTACTGCCTAGGGCAGTTTCTCACATAGGCATGTCAGGCTGTGACGCATGCAGTCATCACATCAATGTATCAACGACTAGTAAACAGGTTGGATAGGTAGGATCCAGAGCAGAACTGGGCCTTAATCCTTTCCCTAATATAGCAGACTGGTGTGTGTGTGTGTTGTGTCTGTCTGTCTGTCTGTGTCTGTCTGTCTGTCTGTCTGTCTGTCTGTCTGTCTGTCTGTCTGGCTGGCTGGCTGGCTGGCTGGCTGGCTGGCTGGCTGTGTTTGTTGTTTTTTAAGCTAATTGGGAGGGTGTTTTCATTGACTCTTCCTCTCCTGGGAGGGTGTTTCCATTGACTCTTCCTCTCCTGGGAGGGTGTTTCCATTGACTCTTCCTCTCCTGGGAGGGTGTTTCCATTGACTCTTCCTCTCCTGGGAGGGTGTTTCCATTGACTCTTCCTCTCCTGGGAGGGTGTTTCCATAGACTCTTCCTCTCCTGGGAGGGTGTTTCCATTGACTCTTCCTCTTCTGGGAGGGTGTTTCCATTGATTCTTCCTCTCCTGGGAGGGTGTTTCCATAGACTCTTCCTCTCCTGGGAGGGTGTTTCCATTGACTCTTCCTCTTCTAGGAGGGTGTTTCCATTGACTCTTCCTCTCCTGGGAGGGTGTTTCCATTGACTCTTCCTCTCCTGGGAGGGTGTTTCCATTGACTCTTCCTCTCCTGGGAGGGTGTTTCCATTGACTCTTCCTCTCCTGGGAGGGGGTTTCCATTGACTCTTCCTCTCCTGGGAGGGGGTTTCCATTTACTCTTCCTCTCCTGGGAGGGGGTTTCTATTTACTCTTCCTCTCCTGGGAGGGGGTTTCCATTGACTCTTCCTCTCCTGGGAGGGGGTTTCCATTGACTCTTCCTCTTCTGGGAGGGTGTTTCCATTGACTCTTCCTCTTCTGGGAGGGTGTTTCCATTGACTCTTCCTCTCCTGGGAGGGTGTTTCCATTGACTCTTCCCCTCCTGGGAGGGTGTTTCCATTGACTCTTCCTCTCCTGGGAGGGTGTTTCCATTGACTCTTCCTCTCCTGGGAGGGTGTTTCTATTGACTCCATCACAGCTGTTGTGTTGTAAACAAACACAGGTGGTGCCAATCACAATCTTCATCAAATATACACTCCAGGACTGAGGACTGAAAGATGCAGTAATTTAATTCCTGGGCTTGTGAACACTTGATTGCTTGTGTTTTGTAATGCTTGCTATGTAGAAAATAAACTTGAGATGCTTTTAGTTAGTTGACAGTTTAATTTTGAATTGATTTAATTAATTTGGTGTCAGGCATTGTTCATTTGTGGTGTGTTGTCATTCTCTTTGATATTACATCAAGATGTAGGCGTTCTAGAACTCTGATTATTCCATTGCATGAGGGTTAGAACATTGATATACAATAGTCACTTTAATAACTCTACCTACATTTACATATTACCTCAATTACCTCGACTAAACAGTGCCCCTGCACATTGACGCTGTACCGGTACCCCCTGTATATAGCCTTGCTATTGTTATTTTACTGCAGCTCTTTAATTATTTGTCACTTTTATTTCTAATTATTATTTTTATTTTCTTAACTGCATTGTTGGTTAAGAGCTTGTAATTAAGCATTTCACTGTAAGGTCTACTACACCTGTTGTATTCGGCGCATGTGACAAATAACATTTGATTTGATTCATTCCAGTTCTGTGGGTTAGAATGAACTAGAATTCTCTTATCGAAGCCAAGACATCTGCCTAAAATCCATGTAGCTGAGAAATTACACTCACTTACATGACATTGTAATAACCATTCTTTCACTCCGAGGTTTATAACTCACCATAATTGCATTTTCAGCCTGATTCAGTGTGTTGGGCTTGAGAGCACTACTAGAAACCGATTGCTATTTGGTTATTTGGCTGAGGAGTTCATCCTGAGCCATTACATGTACAGTATGTGTGATATATTGCGGTATTTAAAAAAAATATTTGTATGTATTTTCATTCAGGCTGATTTAAAACCTCTGAAGGATTGGACCCTTTTTTTCAATTTTCGCGTAAAATGACATAGCCAAGTCTAACTGTTTGTAGCTCAGGACATGAAGCAAGAATATACATATTCTTGATACCGTTTGAAAGGAAACACTTAGTTAGAAGTTTGTGGAAATGTGAAATTGATGTAGGAGAATATAACACATTAGATCTGGTAAAAGATAATACAAAGAAAAAAACGTGTTTTTTTTGTTTTGTTTTTTTCATAATCTTTGATATGCAAGAGAAAGATGTAACGATGGTGCCGGCGAATGGGAGGGCTACCGTCTTAGCGGCTCTCAACCAACCATGCTATTTCGTTCGTTTTTGTTGCATTGATCGTAACTTGTTTTGTACATAATGTTGCTTCTGCCGTCTCTTATTACCGAAAAGAGCTTCTCGACATCAGAACTGCGATTGCTCACGTCAAACTGGACGAAGAGTTCTTCTTCAATGAGTCAGACGGGAGAGATATACTACTACAGACACCCAACCAGGCCCAGATCCCCATGATTCGCTGGAGAAGGAAACTGAGATTTCGTGGAAAAGATCCAGGTGCCTTGTGAGGATCAGGCGACAAGTGTCCTGCTAGCTAATGTTCAATCACTGTAAAATAAATGCGACGAGCTGAAAGCACGTATATCCTACCAACGGGACAGCCACTGAGTCATGGCTGAACGACGACATTAAGAACATATAGTTGGTGGGTTTTACACTCCATCGGCAGGATAGAACAGCAGCCTCTGGTAAGACACGGGCGGGGGCCTATGCATATATGTGAACAACAGCTGGTGCACGATATCTAAGGAAGTCTCAAGGTTTTGATCACCTGAGGTAGAGTATCTCATGATAAGCTGTAGACCACACTATCTACCTAGAGAGTTTAACTGTATTTTTCATAGCTGTCTACATACCACCACAGACCGATGCTTGCACTAAAACTGAGCTCAATGAGCTGTATACCGCCGTAAGAAAACAGGAAAACACTCATCCAGAGGTGGCGTTCCTAGTAGCCGGGGATTTTAATGCAGGGAAACTTAAATCAGTTTTACCTAATTTCTATCAGCATGTTAAATGTGCAACCAGAGGGAGAAAAAAATTCTGGACCACCTTTACTCCGGTACCGGAGCACCAAGTCCAGGTCCTAGAGGCTCCTAAATAGTTTCTACTCCCAAGCCAGATAACAGATAATCAAATGGCTACCCAGACTATTTTCATTGCCCCCCCCCCTTTTACACTGCTGCTACTCTCTGCATAGTCACTTTAAATAACTCTACCTACATGTACATATTACCTCAAGTACCTTGACACCGGTGCTCCTGCACATTGACATTGACTCTGTACAAGTACCCCCTGTATATAGCCCCGCTATTGTTATTTACTGCTGCTCGTTAATTATTTGTTATTCTTATCTCTTACTGTTTTTTCTTTTTTTAGGTATTTTCTTAAAACTGCATTTTTGTTTAAGAGTGTGTAAGTAAGAATTTCACTGTAAGGTCTACACCGGTTGTATTCGGCGCATGTGACAAATACAATTTGATTTGATTTGATAATGTATTATTGCAGTTTAGTCGCAATTTAGATTTTGGTCACTACATGGCAGCAGCGTATGTGCAAAGTGTTAGACTGATGCAATGGTTCATTGAATTACTGTTCAAAATGTTGTATCAAGTCTGCCCAAATGTGCCTGATTGGTTTCTTGTTAGATTTTCAAGTACATAACTGTGCACTCTCTTCAAACAATAGCATGGTATTATTTCACTGTAATAGCTACTGTAAATTGAACAGTGCAGTTAGATTAACAACAATGTAAGCTTTCTGGCAACATCAGACATGTGTATGTCCTGGGACATTTTCTTGTTACTTAAAATGTCATGCTAATCACATTAACGCACGTTAGCTAAACCATCCCGTCGGGGGGACACCGATCCCATAAGGGTTGAGTTAATTTTACAAATAATCTATTGCATAGACAGACACGGTCACTTCTTGTACTGTTTATATATACAAGCATGGTTTTTGTATATAGGTTGGCGGTAATATAATACTCCATATAGGCCTGGTGTTTAGATATACAAGCATGGTCTTCGTACATAGGTTGGAGGTAATATAATACTCCGTAAAGACCTGGTTTTTAATAGACACACATTCCAGGTTTAAAATATATTGCTGGGGTTGCTTCTTAAATGCTACCCTATTCCCTATACAGTGCACATCTTATGACCAGGGCTGTACACTATAAAGGGAATAGGGTGCCATTTGCAACACATATGGGTCATATCCCTTGAGGATTTCCAGACCAATTACAGACTTGCTATTAGTTATTTCCTTGTATTCAAACATATAGCTCACAGACTCTAGAACGTTGGTGCCTGTAGTCATTCATTCTAGAATGAATACTTCCATTATTGGAACCCAGTGGTTTTCAGTCAAGAATCCGTCCTCAACACCTTTCTACATCGTCTCACCTCTCAGTACGGCTAAATAAAACATTACCCCACCGTGCCTGCTGTTGTAACACAGAGAAACCAGCAAGGAACCCAGCCACCCAGCCACCATTGATGCAGTCTGGGTTTGCGTTTGCCTACATAGGGTCCTACTTTTGACCAGGGCCCATAGGGGTCTGGTCAAAAGTAGTGCACTTTGTAGGGACTAGGGTGCCTTTTTGGATGCAATAGCTCCTTCAGTCAGTGAGAAGCTATTGACAGCTTTATGTTGACTAATGGAGAAAAAACATTCACCACCAGAAAGACAGAAACAGCAGAGACCCAGGTTTTTTTTTATGTTAAAAGCACACAACTTGATTTGAATTAGCACCACTGAGTCTCTGCGCAGCAGTAAACAGCTCCCGGTGGAAAACTATATTGTACCTTTTACAGAGATAAGTGCTTCTCCAGTCTTTGCCTGGCTGAATAAAACTAGGTTTTGTAGTTCTGTTGGGGTTCTCTAACTCTAATGCCTATCTGGCCCACATCCCCTGCCTTAATTTTCTGTGTTGTCAACTTGTCTAGACAGTTGGGCATTGGAACATAGCTGTCTATTGTACATACAGTAATTAACTCCCACAGTGGCTCCGGAGAAGAAGGCTGACATTGTACGTGTCCCCAAACAATTACATTTTTTTGTTTTAGCATTTGCGTTGTTTGTAACTTATTGTTTAACTTATTTTTTACATAGTGTTGCCGCTAACATATCCTATGACCAAAAATAACTTCTGGACATCAGGACTGCAATTACTCACCACGGACTGGCAGAATCCTTTTTTTCCTTTAACAAGTCTGACGAGCCTGAAGCAAATTATATACTGCTTTCTCGGGAACAGGCCCAGATCCCCGTGATTTGCGTGAAGAGGCGGAGAAAAAGGGGCCAGAGGGAAGGCTGCTTTCTGAGAATTTGTAGGAGATCGAATAAACACCCACTTCCTTCCAGTCTGCTAGCAAATGTGCAATCTTTGGAGAATAAAATCGATGACCATCGCAGAAGATTAAACTACCAACGGGACATTCAAAACTGGAATATCTTATGTTTCACGGAGTCGTGGCTGAATGACGACACTAACAACCTGCAGCTGGCTGGTTATACGCTGTACTAGCAGGATAGAACCGCGACGTCTCGTAAGATAAGGGGTGGCGGACTATGTATTTTTGGAAATAACAGCTGGTACACTATCTAAGGAAGGCTCGAGCTATTGCTCGCCTGAGGTAGAGTATCTCATGATAAGCTGTAGACCTTACTATGTACCTAGAGAGTTTTCATCTATATTTTTCATAGCTGTTTACATACCACCACAGACTGAGGCTGGCAATAAGACAGCATTGAATGAGCTGTATTCCACCATAAGCAAACAAACTGTAAGTCGCTCTGGATAAGAGCATCTGCTAAATGCCTAAAATGTAAATGTAAGAAGACGGTCACCCAGAGGCGGTGCTCCTAGTAGGCGGGGACTTTAATGCATAGAAACTTAAATCCATTATAGCAAATTCCAATCAGCATGTTAAATGTGCAACCAGAAGGAAAAAATCTCTGGACCATCTTTACTCCACACAGACACACATACAAGCTCTCCCTCACCCTCCTTTTGGCAAATCTGACCATAATTCTATCCTCCTGATTCCTGCTTACAAGCTCAAATTAAAGCAGGAAACACCAGTGACTAGATCAATGAAAAATTGGTCACATGAAGCAGATGCTAAGCTACAGGACTGTTTTGCTAGCTCAGACTGGAAAATTTTCCGGGATTCCTCCGATGGCATTGAGGAGTACACCATTGAGGAGTACACCACATCAGTCATTGGCTTCACCACATCAGTCATTGGCTTCATCAATAAGTGCATCAATGATGTCGTCCCCACAGTAACCATACGTACATACCCCAACCAGAAGCCATGGATTACAGGCAACATCCGCACTGAGCTAAAGGCTAGAGCTGCCGCTTTCAAGGAGCAGGACTCTAAACCGGAAGCTTATAAGAAATTCTGCTATGCCCTCCAACGGACCATCAAACTGGCAAACCGTCAATACAGGACTAAGATCAAATCGTATTACACCAGCTCTAACTCTTGTCGGATGTGGAAGGGCTTGCAAACCATTTCAGACTACCATCGGAGCACAACCGAGAGCTGCCCAGTGACACGAGCCCACCAGATGAGCTAAACTACTTCTATGCTCGCTTTGAGTCAAATAACACTGAAACATGCATGAGAGCACCAGCTGTTCCGGAAGACTGTGTGATCACGCCCTCCACAGCCGATGTGAGTAAGACCTTTAAATAGGTCAACATTCACAAGACCGCAGAGCCAGATGAATTACCAGGACATGTACTGGGAGCAAGCGCTGACCAACTGGCAAGTGTCTTCACTGACATTTTCAACCTCTCCCTGTCAGAGTCTGTAATACCAACAAATTCTAAGCAGACCACAATAGGGCCTGTGCCCAAGAACACTAAGTTAACCTCTCTTGGGGAGGTGGGACGCTAGTAGCTCACACTATTCAACAACCAGTGAAAAATCAGAGCGCCAAATTCAAAACCACAAAATGTCATAATTCAAAGTTCTCAAAAATACGACTATTTTACACCATTTTAAAGATACACGTCTCCTTAATGTAACCACATTGTCCGATTTCAAAAAGGCTTTACGGCGAAAGCATAAAGTTAGATTATGTTAGGACAGTTCCAACACAAGAAAAACCACATAGCCATTTTCCTAGCAAGGACAGGTGTCACAAAAACCAGAAAACCAGCTAAAATTATGCACTAACCTTTGACGATCTTCATCAGATGACACTCCTAGGACATCATGTTACACAATACATGCATTTTTTTGGCTCGATCAAGTTGATATTTATATCCCAAAACAGCATTTTACATTGGCACGTGATGTTCAGAAAATATTTTGCCTCCAATACTGCCGGTGAATCAGCACTACAATTTACAAAAATACTCATCATAAACGTTGATAAAATATTAAACTGTTACTCAAAGAATTATAGATGAACATCTCCTTTATGCAACCGCTGTGACAGATTTCAAAAAAGCTTCACGGGGAAAGCACACTTTGCAATAATCTGAGTACTGCGCTCAGAAAAAGACATCAAGCAATACAGATACCCGCCATTTTGGAGTCATCTAAAATCATAAATAGCACTAGAAATATTCACTTACATTTGATGATCTTCATCAGAAGGCACTTCCAGGAATCCAAGGTCCACCTAAAATGTTGTTTTGTTCGATAAAGTCCATAATTTATGTCCAAATACCTCCTTGTTTTTGCGCGTTCAGTAAGCTATTCCAAGTGTAGGTAGCACGGCCAAAATGTCACGACGAAAAGTCAAAAAAAGTTATATTTACGTTTGTTCAAACATGTCAAACGTTGTATAGCATCAATCTTTAGGGGCTTTTTAACTTAGAACTTCAATAATATTCCACCGGACGATTCCAATGTCTTGAAAAACGTTTTGGAACACACGTGAATGCGCGCCAATGAACTCATGTGCTTTCCTGAGTCAACAAATTCCAATTTCCTTTGTTCGCACTCTGTTCACCATAGACGCCTCAAACAACTTTCTAAAGACTGTTGACATCTAGTGGAAGCCTTAGGAAGTGCAAAATGAACCCTAAGTCACTGTGTGTTAGATAGGCAATGACGTGAAAAGACTACAAGAACCAGATTTCCCACTTCCTGGTTGGATTTTTCTCAGGTTTTTGCCTGCCTTATGAGTTCTGTTATATTCACAGACATCATTCAAACAGTTTTAGAAACTTCAGAGTGTTTTCTATCCAAATCTAGTAATAATATGCATATTCTAGTTCCTGGGCCCGAGTACTAGGCTGTTTAATTTGGGTACGTTTTTCATCCGGCCGTGAAAATACTGCTCCCTACCCAAGAGAGGATAACCTGCCTAAATGACTACCGACCCGTAGCACTCACGTCTGTAGCCATGAAGTGCTTTGAAAGGCTAGTCATGGCTCACATCAACACCATTATCCCAGAAACCCTAGGCTGTGTGGTGCCAGGACAACAACATCTCCCTCAATGTGATCAAGACAAAGTAGATGATTGTGGACTACTGGAAAAAGAGAACTGAGCACGCCCCCATTCTCATTGATGGTTGAGAGCTTCAAGTTCCTTGGTGTCCACATCACCAACATACTATCATGGTCCAAGCACACCAAGACAGTCATGAAGAGGGCATGACAAAACCTATTCCCCCTCAGGAGACTGAAAAGATTTGGCATGGGTCCTCAGATTTTCAAATGGTTCTACAGCTGCACCATCGAGAGCATCCTGACTGGTTGCATCACTGCCTGGTATGGCAACTGCTCAGCCTCCGACCGCAAAGCACTACAGAGGGTAGTGCGAACGGCCCAGTATATCACTTGGGCCAAGCTTCCTGCCATCCAGGACCTCTATACCAGGTGGTGTCAGAGGAAGGCCCTAAAAATTGTCAAAGACTCCAGCCACCCTAGTCATAGACTGTTCTCTCTGCTAGCGCACGGCAAGTGGTACTGGAGCGCCTAGTCTAGGTCCAAGAGGATTCTAAACAGCTTCTACCCCCAAGACATAAGACTCCTGAACATCTAATCAAATGGCTACCACTGCTACTCTCTGTTGCTATCATCTGTGCATAGTCACTTTAATAACTCTACTTACATGTACTGTACATATTACTTCAACTAACCAGTGCCCCCACACATTGACTCTGTACCAGTACCCCCCTGTATATAGTCTCGCTATTGTTATTTTACTATTGCTCTTTAATTATTTTTTACTTTTATTTCTTATTCTTATCCGTATTTTTAAAACTGCATTGTTGGTTAGGGGCTCGTAAGTAAGCATTTCCCATTGTATTTGGCGCATGTGACTAATAACATTTGATTTGATTTTTGATTTGATTTGAGATATGGTGTCAGTCTCTAATGGAGACCACCGATCTGGAAAACGTAGCCTTCCTTCCCCCTCGTATTTTCTTAAACTTGTAGACATCCACAATGTCTAAGTCTGGAGAGGGAGAGGGCAGCTTTGATCCGCTTGGAAGTCTTCTACCCTGAAGATTCTCTGAAGGATTGGGGAATCTGTTCCTGTTCAACATCTCTGGCCACGCCGGAACGCCATGATGGATTGTCCATAATGATGTATGGCCCAAGACTGTCACATTGAAATTCTTCTGCCTGGTCTTTTGATGCCACATACTGTAGCAGGCATGTGATGAATGTCTGGCCTACATTTCAGACATCAGTGCTCCCATAGATTACTGCAACACTTTGGACACTGCACTGGCACAAATGTGTTTGATGACACCTCATCTTCCTTCTGTCTCATCTCTTACCCCCCCCCCCCAATATTCCACGGACCTTTTGACAAATAGAGTAAAAGAAGTATCCAATCAGATTTCCATTTGAGAGAAAGAAGATTGAGAGAGTGAAGGGTAGTTTCAGATACTTTCAGGGTTTGCTTTAGGCTGCCTAGAGTGGACACAATATTAGGTGTTTAATATTAGGGGTTTAATATTAGGGGTTTAATATTAAGGGTTTAATATTAGGTGTTTAATATTAAGTGTTTAATATTAGGTGTTTAATATTAAGGGTTTAATATTAGGTGTTTAATATTAGGTGTTTAATATTAGGGGTTAAATATTAGGGGTTTAATATTAAGGGTTTAATATTAGGTGTTTAATATTAGGTGTTTAATATTAGGGGTTTAATATTAGGGGTTTAATATTAAGGGTTTAATATTAGGGGTTTAGTATTAGGGCTTTAGTATTAAGGGCTTAATATTAGGTGTTTAATATTCGGTGTTTAATATTAGGTGTAAAGAACCATCAGTCTATTCCTGCTGATGTCCTGATGGTCCCCCACACTCCTACTCCTGAGCTGCCCTACTCTGGACACACACACACACACACACACACACACACACACACACACACACACACACACACACACACACAGACCAGCATGCACCTCGACACAGCTGGGAATTATTTGGGCTTTAGCAGTACTTCAGTGGACTAATGAGGGTGTTTACCCCTGGGTCATGACCTGAGTTGACCCCTGACCTCTACAAACCACTGATACCTGATGGGGACTTTGACAGTGACTGGCCCAGACACACAGTGTGCATCCCAAATGTCTTGCTGTTCCCTATATAGTGCACTACTTTTGACCAGAGCGCTATGGTCAAAGGTAGTGGACTAGAGAATGGGGTGTCAAGGCAGGGCAGGGTAGGGTAGCCTAGTGGTTAGAGTGTTGGGCTGGTAACTGAAATGTTGCAAGTTCGAATACCTGAGCTGTCAAGGTACAAATCTGTCGTTCTGCCCCTGGACAAGGCAGTTAACCCACTGTTCCTAGGCCGTCATTGAAAATAAGAATTTGTTCTTAACTGACTTGCCTAGTTAAATAAAGGTAAAAGAAAAATCCATTTGAGGCACACAGCTTTGGCAGAGCAGTGACCTCCAACCAGCTCTGACTGATTGGAAGAGGATGATTGTTATCCACAGAAGGAGTCACATCTCCTTTTGTTAAACAAGAGTAAGATGTATGTTGTAATTAAAAAGCCCAGGGACAGACGGAAGGCCGTCAGAGATGGAGAAAGAGAACACTCTCTCCTCTCTGCTGCTCTGCGGTTTGCCTTAAAGAATACCCATTGACTTCTCATAAACAGCATACTTGTTACCGCCGCTACTGTTTTCCATTTATTATAGCTATTTTGACCTCGACTTAATCCACATTCCACATCAGCAAGAAACACTCCACGAAGATTGCATGTTCGTGGGTTTCTATTACCCCGAATGCCCTTTGAGCTAACTGAATAGTCAATATGATAATTGAGTGTTGTTGTTTTTAATGGAAGTTATTATTATTTTAATCAGTTTGTCTCTTTCATTACATCTGAAAAGCTTAATAAGAGAGTCAGGGAGTGCCAGGTCTGCATTTACTATCATGATATCACTAGAACATATACAGCTACAATTCAATGGTAAAGCATATGATTTCTTCTCTCTATTTCTGTCTCTCTTTCTCCCCTCCAACTCTCTCTCTCTCCTGCATCTCCATCTCTCATTCTTTCTCTCTCCCTCCCTTTCCTGCATCTCCATCTCTCTCTCTCCTGCATCTTTCTCTCTCTCTTTCCCAATTTCAGTTCAATTCAATTTAAGGGCTTTATTGGCATGGGAAACACATGTTAACATTGCCAAAGCAATTGAAGTAGATAATAAGCATAACTGAAATAAACAATAAGATTAACAGTAAACATTACACTCACAGAAGTTCCAAAAATAATACATGTCAAATTATGTCTATATAGAGTGTTGTAACGATGTGCACATAGTTCAAGTACAAAAGGGAACATAAATAAACATAAATATGGATTGTGTTTACAATGGTGTTCGTTCTTCACTGGTTGCTCTTTTCTTGTGGCAACAGGTCACAAAATGTGCTGCTGTGATGTCACACTGTGGTATTTCACCCAGTAGATATGGGAGTTTATCAAAATTGGGTTTGTTTTCTAATTCTTTGTGGATATGTGTAATCTGAGGGAAATATGTGTCTCTAATATGGTCATACATTTGGCAGGAGTCCTCTTTCTCTCTCTCTGTCTCGCTCTCTCTCTTTTTCTTTTGCTCTCTCTGTCCCTTTCTATCACACTCTGTTTCTCTGTCTCTGTCTCTCTCTGTCTCTGTCCTCTCTCTCTGTCCTCTGTCTCTATCTGTGGAATGTCAACCCATTCAATCTTCAGTGTGTCTGCTCAGAGACAGACAGGAGTAATGGATGAGGCCAGGTGAAGCATGGTGTTCAACCTTCTGAGACTGCTGCCATTTGTTCTGAAGAGGATCAATGAAGAGAGACAGTCTTCATCACCTCTAAAGATGATGAACCAATGTCTCAATGTACATTTTACAGATGTAGGATCTTAATTTGATCACCCTGTTGTTGCACGAAATGTCCTGCACGGCAGGAAATGCAAACTTGTGGTGTATTCAAGGTTTAAAAAGGATTCTAGTTAGTAATTTCCACTAAAATGACTTGATTTACCCTAACTAAAAATGAATTAACCCAGAGAAAAATGTCCATTCATTATAATGCACCTTTCCTGTGGATTATTTTCCTGCTGTGTAAAACTGCTCAAATTAAGATCCTACATCTGTATTCCTCAGCAATGGTCTGGGCTCCCCTAGAACTTTTCTGTAGAAGAGAGGATACTTGGTCGTTCATGGTAATGTTTAATTAATTAATAGACTTTTGGAATCTATGGAATTTTAATTCAAGACTAACACAATTAAACTTTGGTAATGTATTGCAAGTAGACTCAAAGGATGATAAGCAGCTGTTGTGGAATGTTTCATTCTTAGGGGCTGAAGTGACCTTGCTGGTGAGAAAAAAGCAACATAATGATGTTTGTCTTGGGACCTCTAAAAACACATTGAAGCAGTAGGAGTTCATCATTTCGCTGAAGTGATGCAATAGATAGCAGACTTCCATCTCATTGTTATGTCTCTGCTGGAGGGGTGGGAGCTTAGCCAGCTGTAGACCTATAGGAGACAATTAGTGCTCAGTGATTAGTGCTTTTTGAAGTCTGTTCTGTTTTTCGTTTAGATTATAATTATATTATTATTTCAGTTTAGATTTTTCTTTAAACATTAAATGCACAATGAATTATATGGGTTGAATACTGTAACAACACAGAATAAAACAATTAATAAATGTCCCATTATTGTAGTAACTGCTCATTACTGTTTACTTATTAACCATCATTTATTCACACTACTTTACTTTAATAAAATATTTCAGTTCTTTTGTATATTATATTTGTTTTATTTGATGACTTTATTATTTCATTCCAAGTCGTCATCTCATCTCTATAGAGCTGCTGCCTATGCTGTCTGACAAAATCATTATTTTAGTAGTAAGGCATACTTTTATGACTGCTGAATACCAACTATCAATCACTTAGATCACATATTTTCAGGTAGAGATACCTCGCGAAGCAACAGCTCTCTGTTGCTCTCCATCACACATTCTTCTGTCTTCTCTCTCTCTCTGTGTCTGTCCCACACTAACCTATCATGACAGGCCTTAAAGAAACACACAGACTGGACAAGTAGGCGTGCAATGGATTATGGTCATTGTAGTTAATTACCACGTTTTATGTGCTAAACTGTGTAGAATATTGTCCTATTGGAAACTACAACTCCCTACTATGTCACACAGTTCGGGCTCAATGTGATTTATCTGTGAAACTGTGTAATGTGCGCATTGAGCTCGTAGAAAAAATCGGAATGAATTGGACTTCAAATAATTGAACTGATGTCAATTAGTTGTTTAAAAATGGATACATAACCGAAATGTCAGTTAATCTCTCAGCACCGGAGACAATACAGGATATTTAATAGCTAGTTCAATGTCCAATTCGTCCCCTGTCCATTCGGTCCCCTTAAGAGGCTTCCTCTGAATTCTCCACAGCTTACAAAAACTCTGAGAAACGTAAAACGCCAGCGGCAACAATCCCTACCACGGCTCCAGTCACGCCCAGTCAGTTCTCTAGGTTAATCCAGCAGCAGGGCTTAAAGTACAGAAGGCTCTGTAGCCTCTCTCAGGTTGGTTCCAGAACAGCAGCATGTGCTCTCCAGGGCGGGGCCCTCTCATCTCCCAACGGTCTCGGCCAATGGGAGGGCTCGCTCCCACCTGTTCCCCGAGACTCCGTACTGGATGGGCCTGCTCTGCTCCAGCCTCCAACTGTCTGACAGAGAGCGAGGCGGAGGGGAGGGCAGGATGGTCAAAGAAGAAACTCCTAGGTCTGGGGGTGTGGGGGTCTGTAAGTTTTGCTCCTCCTGGGGTTTATCCCAAATGACCCAGCCTATTGAGCTCTGGTCAAAAGACGTGCACTATATAGGGAATAGGGTGCCATTTGAGACATACACCCTAAATTCTTTGCGTGAGATACGAGAAACCCTCTGGGACGGAAGGATTTCCTAAAGCTTGCGTGGCTGAATGGAGGATCCAGAGTGAATGGAGGTTCGAGAGAGAGAGAGAGGAACAGAGAGAGATTTGATTTGTCAATGTAAACATACGTTTCCCATGCCAATAAAGTCTGTAATTTGAAATTGAAATTGAAATTGAATTGAGAGAGAGAGAGAGAGAGGAACATAGAGAGAGAGAGACAGAGAAAGAGAGAGAGAGAGAAAGGAACAGACAGCAAGAGGAACAAACAGAGAGGAGGAGATAGAGACATTTCATTTACATTTACATTTAAGTCATTTAGCAGACGCCCTTATCCAGAGCGACTTACAAATTGGTGCGTTCACCTTATGATATCCAGTGGAACAACCACTTTACAATAGTGCATCTAAATCTTTTAAGGGGGGGGGGTTAGAAGGATTACTTTATCCTATCCCAGGTATTCCTTAAAGAGGTGGGGTTTCAGGTGTCTCCGGAAGGTGGTGATTGACTCCGCTGTCCTGGCATCGTGAGGGAGCTTGTTCTACCATTGGGGTGCCAGAGCAGCGAACAGTTTTGACTGGGCTGAGCGGGAACTGTGCTTCCTCAGAGGTAGGGAGGCGAGCAGGCCAGAGGTGGATGAACGCAGTGCCCTTGTTTGGGTGTAGGGCCTGATCAGAGCCTGAAGGTACAGATGTGCCGTTCCCCTCACAGCTCCGTAGGCAAGCACCATGGTCTTGTAGCGGATGCGAGCTTCAACTGGAAGCCAGTGGAGAGAGCGGAGGAGCGGGGTGACGTGAGAGAACTTGGGAAGGTTGAACACCAGACGGGCTGCGGCGTTCTGGATGAGTTGTAGGGGTTTAATGGCACAGGCAGGGAGCCCAGCCAACAGCGAGTTGCAGTAATCCAGACGGGAGATGACAAGTGCCTGGATTAGGACCTGCGCCACTTCCTGTGTGAGGCAGGGTCGTACTCTGCGAATGTTGTAGAGCATGAACCTACAGGATCGGGTCACCGCCTTGACAGCTAGCTAACACTGCACTAGTCAAATCGTTCCGTTGTAATATATTAGTATCTACAGCACTGCTAGTCGGTAACGGTTGGCTAGCTAGCAGTGGGTTTGATGATGACTAGGTGTGTTGACTAAGTCTGGAGTCTGGACAACGGCGTCGCGTCGCGGCTGGCTAGCTAACCTCGATAATTACTCTAGAGAGAGGGAGGAACAGAGAGAGAGAGGCACAGAGAGAGAGAGAGAGAGAGAGAGAGAAAGGAACAGACAGCGAGAGGACCAGACAGAGAGGAGGAGATAGAGAGAGGAACAGAGAGAGAGAGAAAGGAACTTTTCTTCTTAAAAAAAATAGAGAATTAGAGTTGAATAAAGTTAGACAAACTATAATTTTTTTGCAAGGACTTACACAGGATACTAACCTCAACATTAAAACCTTCAATCCAAATCAAATTCCATACCTAATATCTTGATTTTGGACAACATTATGTGAATGATTTGATTTGATTTGGTTTGAATGGACTATTGCTACCAAGGACTATCAAGAAAAAACTTCTAACAAACAAAGGCCTGCAGAAGAAACACAGCGGAACCTGGAAATACCATCCAACACAAAACTGAGTGAGTAATACTCAGTCTGCAGCTACTTCTGAAGCCAAAATGTAAAAAACAATAATCTCTAGGTAATTTTGTTATATAATGCTAAGTAAATAAGTATACTAAGCTAGGACAAAACAAATCTGGTGGCACCTTCAATTAGCACTGAAGTGTGAAGTCAGATGTGTGAAATCTCCTGAGCCCAGCAATGACAGGAGAGTTTCACAGCTCCCCCCCCCCACACACACACACCCAAATCCCTGTCCAGAGGTCATTACAATACAGTACAGTACCCCATGGATATAAAAATAACACTGCAAGAAATAAGTTTGAAAATAGCTCATCAATGACAATCTAGAGACACCATTTGCTGACTGCTACAAAGAGGGGAACGTAAGCAACTTAATTTTCCACACAAATCATCCCCTGGCATGGGACAGTGTTATAAGAGCACACTACCTCTATATCAAGAGAGAGGTTATTGGCCCAGGGTGGAAAGTCAGAGTACTAGACATTAAAGGAATGGAAACAACCTCTGTCAACATGTACAAGTCTGGGACAGTAATGGTGCAGGGCATCCATGCAGTTCCAGCAAGACTTTTACGGGATCAAAGAGAGAGCACAGCAGGAAAAGCTCTCTCTGTGATGACTCCCCCATCCTGAGTGAGTCTGATTACACCTTTTCAAACTGTCCTGCAGACGAGGATAGTCACCCCCCACCCCCCAGCATTAAACACACCCAGGTCCCACAACTGTACTGATCCTCCATCAGTGAGAGGGATAAATTCACAGAGCTGGAGAAAGACATGGCGGGGCTCAAATCAAATCAAATCAAATGTATTTGTCACATACACATGGTTAGCAGGTGTTAATGCAAGTGTAGCGAAATGCTTGTGCTTCTAGTTCCGACCAAGCAGTAATATCTAACAAGTAATATAACCTAACAATTTCACAACAACTACCTTAAACACACAAGTGTAAGTGTAAAGGAATGAATACGAATATGTACATAAAAATATATAAATGAGTGATGGCCAAACGGCATAGGCAAGATGCAGTAGATGGTATAGAGTACAGTGTATACATATGAGATGAGTATTGTAGGGTATGAAAACATTATATAAAGTAGCATTGTTTAAAGTGGCTAGTGATACATTACATCAAGATGGCAAGATGCAGTAGATGGTATAGGGTACAGTATATACATATGAGATGAGTAATGTAGGGTATGAAAACATTATATAAAGTAGCATTGTTTAAAGTGGCTAGTGATACATTACATCAAGATGGCAAGATGCAGTAGATGGTATAGAGTACAGTATATACATATGAGATGAGTAATGTAGGGTATGAAAACATTATATAAAGTGGCATTGCTTAAAGTGGCTAGTGATACATTTAATTACATCAAGTTGGCAAGATGCAGTAGATGATATAGCGTACAGTATATACATATGAGATGAGTAATGTAGGGTAAGTAAACATTATATATATAAAGTGGCTAGTGATAAATTGATTACAAGAAACAGTGGCTCGGGTGGTTGTTGTCCTTGATGATCTTTTTGGCCTTCCTGTGACATCGGGTGGTGTAGGTGTCCTGGAGGGCAGGTAGTTTGCACCCAGTGATGCGTTGTGCAGACCTCACTACCCTCTGGAGAGCCTTCCGGTTATGGGCGGAGCAGCTGCCGTACCAGGTGGTTATACAGCCCGACAGGATGCTCTCGATTGTGCATCTGTAAAAGTTTGTGAGTGTTTTTGGTGACAAGCCAAATTTCTTCAGCCTCCTTCTTCACCACGCTGTCTGTGTGGGTGGACCATTTCAGTTTGTCCGTGATGTGTACGCCGAGGAACTTAAAACTCTCCACCCTCTCCACTACTGTCCTGTGAATGTAGATAGGGGGCTGCTCCCTCTGCTGTTTCCTGAAGTCCATGATCATCTCCTTTGTTTTGTTGACATTGAGTGTGAGGTTATTTTCCTGACACCACACTCCGAGGGCCCTCACCTCCTCCCTGTAGGCCGTCTCGTCGTTGTTGGTAATCAAGCCTACCACTGTAGTGTCGTATGCAAACTTGAGGATTGAGTTGGAGGCGTGCATGGCCACGCAGTCATGGGTGAACAGGAAGTACAGGAAAGGGCTGAGAACGCACCCTTGTGGGGACCCAGTGTTGAGGATCAGCGGGGTGGAGATGTTGTTACCTACCCTCACCACCTGGGGGCGGCCCGTCAGGAAGTCCAGGACCCAGTTGCACAGGGCAGGGTTGAGTCCCAGGGTCTCAAGCTTAATGACGAGTTTGGAGGGTACTATGGTGTTAAATGCTGAGCTGTAATCGATGAACAGCATTCTTACATAGGTATTCCTCTTGTCCAGATGGGTTAGGGCAGTGTGCAGTGTGATGGCGATTGCGTCGTCTGTGGACCTATTGGGTCGGTAAGCAAATTGGAGTGGGTCTAGGGTGTCAGGTAGGGTGGAGGTGATATGGTCCTTGACTAGTCTCTGAAAGCACTTCATGATCACGGAAGTGAGTACTACAGGGCGGTAGTCATTTAGCTCAGTTACCTTAGCTTTCTTGGGAACAGGAACAATGGTGGCCCTCTTGAAGCATGTGGGGACAGCAGACTGGGATAAGGATTGATTGAATATGTCTGTAAACACACCAGCCAGCTGGTCTGCGCATGCTCTGAGGACGCGGCTGGGAATGCCGTCTGGGCCTGCAGCCTTGCAAGGGTTAACAAGTTTAAATGTTTTACTCACGTTGGCTACAGTGAAGGAGAGCCCGCAGGTTTTGGTAGCGTGCCGTGTCAGTGGCACTGTATTGTCCTCAAAGCGAGCAAAAAAGTTGTTTAGTCTGTCTGGGAGCAAGGCATCGTGATCCGCGACAGGGCTGGTTTTTCTTTTGTAGTCAGTAATTGACTGTAGACCCTGCCACATACCTCTCGTGTCTGAGCCATTGAATTGTGACTCCACTTTGTCTCTGTACTGACGCTTAGCTTGTTTGATTGCCTTTCGGAGGAAATAGCTGTTTATATTCGGTCATGTTTCCGGTCACCTTGCCCTGATTAAAAGCAGTGGTTCGCACATTCAGTTTTGCGCGAATGCTGCCATCAATCCACGGTTTCTGGTTTGGGAATGTTTTAATAGACGCTGTGGGTACGACATCGCCGATGCACTTGTTAATAAACTCGCACACCGAATCAGCGTATTCGTCAATGTTGTTCACTGCAAAGCGGAACATATCCCAGTCCACGGGATCGAAGCAATCTTGAAGCGTGGAATCTGATTGGTCGGACCAGCTTTGAACAGACCTGAGGGCGGGAGCTTCCTGTTTTAGTTTCTGTCTATAGGCTGGGAGCAACAAAATGGAGTCGTGGTCAGCTTTTCCGAAGGGAGGGCGGGAGAGGGCCTTATATGCGTCACGGAAGTTAGAATAACAGTGGTTAGGGTTTTGCCAGCTCTGGTAGCATAATCGATATGCTGATAGAATTTGGGGAGCCTTGTTTTCAGATTAGCCTTGTTAAAATCCCCGGCTACAATAAATGCAGCCTCAGGATATGTGGTTTCCAGTTTACATAGAGTCCAATAAAGTTCTTTCAGGGCCGTCGATGTATCTGCTTGGGGGGGAATATACACGACTGTGATTATGATAGAAGACAATTCTCTTGGTAGATAATGCGGTCGGCAATTGATTGTGAGGAATTCTAAGTCAGGTGAACCCTTCTTCTTACCAGAGAGATGCTTGTTTCTGTCGGCGCGATGCGTGAAGAAACCAGTTGGCTGTACCGACTCGGATAGCGTGTCTCGAGTGAGCCATGTTTCCGTGAAACAAAGAACGTTATAGTCTCGGATGTCTCTCTGGAATGCTACCCTTGCTCGGATTTCATCTACCTTGTTGTCAAGAGACTGGACATTGGCGAGTAGTATGCTCGGGAGCGGTGCACGATGTGCCCGTCTACGGAGCCTGACCAGAAGACCGCTCCATCTGCCCCTTCTTCTATGTCGTCGTTGTTTTGGGTTGCCGGCTGGGATCCGATCCATTGTCCTGGGTGGTAGGCCAAACAGAGGATCCGCTTCGGGAAAGTCATATTCCTGGTCGTAATGTTGGTGAGTTGACGTTGCTCTTATATCCAATAGTTCCTCCCGACTGTATGTAATAAAACCTAAGATTACCTGGGGTAACCATGTAAGAAATAACACAAAAAAAAAATTGTGCATAGTTACCTAGGAACACGAAGCGAGGCAGCCATCTCTGTCGGTGCCGGAAGTTTAGAGAGCTAATCCACGCAATCCAGACAGAACACACCCACAAAACAGACGAGCACAACAACCCCCCCCCCCCCCAACAAGACCCGTACGGCAGTAGGGGGCGATGGACGGCTGTCTGAGAGAGCTGGCTGCTCTACAGACTGAGGTGAGAGAACATAAAGAGGCACACATGGTGCTGGATGACGAGGTCAGAAAGCTGAGGTGTGACAGAGAGCAGGACACTCCCCTAGACAAGCCAGCAGAACACCACACCTCAGACCCGGGCCACAACCTCAACACCACAATGGGACAGACAACACAGGACCCACCAAGCTAACAGATCCCATCCCCACTTTACAGCCGTCCTGTCAGCTCCCCCGATAGCCCTCCGGAGAACCCCCCTCACATCCACTGCGGACACACAAAAGCAAGAGATTGCGCTCCTCATTGAGTGAAATGGTAAATACATTCAAGAGGATAAACTTTTTCCCAAACACAAAGTGGCTAAACTGGTGCACAATCACTAGGCATGTCCTGGAGCTGTTGTCAGAGGACAAACTAGGGTGCCCCAGCCACATCATAATTCACACGTGCACAAAAGATCTAAGGGCCCAGCAGGACCGGGTGGTCACAGCACTCAAGGGAGTGATTGAAAAAGCTTCTTCCACTTTCCCCAACACACAAGTGGTTATCTCCACCCTGCTAACACAAAAATACTTTCACCCTGTCACCATACAGCAGGTGAATGCAAGCATTTCATGAGACTGTGCCTCAAAACCGAATGTCTACCTGGCCCACCACTCCACCCTGGACTTGAACAGCCTTTACAACCAGGTCCACCTCTACAAGGCAGCAATCCCAACTTTTTCCAGGACCCTGAAGGACATCACCCTCAACTGTAGCCCCAGCAGCTCACACAGGAGCAACAGAGAACAGACACCCCACCCAGACCAGCTAAACTCCCTCCCAGACTTGCAAGACCCCCTCCTGAAGGACCTGCACAGAGAGAACCCAGGCCAAGAGTACCTACACCCAGACCAGCATCACCAACTACACCCCAACCAGCTAAGACCACCCCAAGCAAATCCTGGCCAGACCCTATATACCCCCCCATTTCAGACCTATGGCCCTTCTGCCCATCCCATGCCACCCACCCCTGTGGCAAGGACCTCAACATGACAGCAGGACATATGCCCAGGCCGTGAGCAGATCAACAGGCCCGACCCCCACTATTACACCTGCCCAAGCCTCATCATGTGACCTAAGAGGTATGTATCAGATGCTCAACATGCTCTGCTCACACCTACTGTGATGGTCCGGGCCTAAACCACACAAAAACAACACTGTACACTATAGAGCTAATCTCTTTAACATCATCCTCAGCTCTGGCATCTTCCCCAATATTTGGAACGAAGGACTGATCACCCCAATCCACAAAAGTGGAGACAAATTTGACCCCAATAATTAACGGGGGATATGCATCAACAACAACCTTGGGAAAATACTCTGCATTATCATTAACAGCAGACTCGTACATTTCCTCAGCGAAAACAATATACTGAGCAAATGTGAAATTTGCCTTTTACCAAATTACCGCACAACAGACCACATTTTCACCCTGCATACCCTGATTGACAAACAAACACACCAAAACAAAGGCAAGGTCTTCTCATGGTTTGTTGATTTCAAAAAAGCTTTAGATTCAATTTGGTATGAGGATCTGCTATACAAATTGATGGAAAGTGGTGTTAAGGGAAAAATATACAACATTATAATATCCATGTACAAAAAAATATAAAAAACAAACAGATTTCTTTCCACAGGGCGGGGGGTGAGACAGGGATGCAGCTTAAGCTCCACCCCCTCCAGCATATATATCAACGAACTGGCGAGGGCATTAGAACAGTCTGCAGCACCCAGCCTCAGCCAACTAGAATCTAAATTCAAATGTCTACTGTTTGCTCATGATCTGCTGCATCTGTCCCCAACCAAGGAGTGCCTACAGCAGCACCTAGATATTTTGAACAGATTCTGTCATACCTGGGCCCTAACAGTAAATCTCAGTATGAGAAAAATAATGGTGTTCCAAAAATGGTCAAAATCAAATCAAAATCAAATGTATTTATAAATCCCTTTTTACATCAGCCGATGTCACAAAGTGCTATACAGAAACCCAGCCTAAAACCCCAAACAGCAAGCAATGCAGATGTAGAAGCACGGTGGCTTGGAAAAACTCTCTAGAAAGAAACCTAGAGAGGAACCAGTTTCAGAGGGGTAGCCAATCCTCTTCTGGCTGTGCCAGGTCGAGATTATAACAGTACATGGCCAAGATGTTCAAACATTCATAGATGACCAGCAGGGTCAAATAATAATAATACCAGTGGTTGTAGAGGGTGCAACAGGTCAGCACCTCAGGAGTAAATGTCAGTTGGCTTTTCATAGCTGACCAGTTGCCAGGACCACGAAAACAAATTCCATCTAGACACCGTTGCCCTAGAGCACACAAAAAACGATACATACCTTGGCCTAAACATCAGCGCCACATGTAACTACCATAAAGCTGCGAACGATCTAAGAGACAAGGCCAGAAGGGCCTTCTATGCCATCAAAAGGAACATAAAATTCGACATACCAATTAGGATCTGGCTAAAAATACTTGAATCAGTTATAGAACCCATTGCCCTTTATGATTGTGAGGTCTGGGGTCCGCTCACCTTTCTGAAATGTTTTGCCGTCTAAATTTCCCTTACTTCACAACCCCCCCTCCCCCCAACACCCCCTGAGATTGATTAGACCCCAAAACCAGAAGTTACAGTCATCCATTTTCCACACCCTGACATCTCTCAGTAGCTGCATACCCCTTGTTAATTGAAGTGATTTTTACTATTTGATTATGAATGCATGACGAGAGGTAGGTCTGGTAAGAATAATGGCATAAATCTAGAGCCTCACTGATTTTACGAGACAGGCTGTAAATTTGTTATGAATTATGTCCACTGCTTTTATCCTCTGGCACTCTCTCTTGGCCAGACAACCACACCCTCCCTGAGAGGAAACATTTTGTGACAAAGCCTTGAACAAACTCCACTAAGTTTCTTAGGACTAGTTTTTATTTCTAAAAAGTAATCAGAGGTTAATAATGCATGCCACAGACACACACACACACACACACACACACACACACACACACACACACACACACACACACACACACACACACACACACACACACACATACATACACACACATACATACACACACACACACACACACACACACACACACACACACACACACACACACACACACACTATGGCCAAACGGAGCATGAAGCCAAATCAGAGGAATCTGAGAGAATCAATACTTTCATAATTTGTGAACGAGTTCCCCTTTCAGCAAGGAGGAAATAGTAGAATAACATGAATTGCGTCTCATTGGCTTGGTCCACCCAAAGTCAACAGGATTAGGGACTGAGAAAGCAGAGAGATTCATAATCTAATTGTTCAGAATAACTGGTGACTGCACAGGGAGAGCATAAATGTATTTTAATCACACTGCTTCCATTGGAGGTATGTAAAAGAGAGTATAAAGTAGATGTTTTCATGGATCCACCTGTTCCCTGAAAACCCGAGACCCGATCTGGGACCCGAGGGGTTCCGGATCCAGAATTCTAAATAATGTCATGGGTCTGGGTCGGATCTGATTGTCACAGGTCTCGGGTATGTGTAATTTGAACTTTGTCTAGAATATCCGTACAGATCTTAACAGACTACTGCAGTAGAGAGAGAGATGTTAAAATTGATGCTGTTGCTCTTGCTTTTCGTGACAGTGGAACATGGCGCGTGTAGCTTGTTGTTGTTGTTGGCCAATCAGAAGACATCAACGAGGCAATAGGCTACAGTCATAGAGCCTCCGTGTGGCAAAAGTTAGGAGGTATCTAATCAATGGAAGATGGAATTATAATGACAGAATTAAAAGTTAATTTCTACGGTATTGGTGACCCTAAACTGGACATTTGTTGCTAACATGCGCCAATGTGACTAGAATGACATTGTAACAGCCAACTTTCCAGGACATAGACATGTCTTATATGGGCAGAAAGCTTAAATTCTTGAATTCTAAATGCATTGTCCAATTTACAGTAGCTATTACAGTGGAAAAAAGTCCATGCTATTGATTGAGGAGAGAGCCCAACAACAAAAACGCTTTTATCACTGCAACTGGTTTGATACATTCACCTCTGAAGGTAAATAATGTACTTATGTTCAGTAATCTTGCTCTGATTTGTCATCCTGAGGGTCCCAGAGATAGAAGGTAGCATTGTTTTGTTTGATAAAATCAATTTTTATTTTCAAATGTAGGAACTGGGTTCTACAGTTTGAACCACTGCTGTCTCTCTCTAGGCTACAACGACCAAGACCAGACATTAACACAGGCATGATGACAAACATTAGTGAAAAAACAAAATGTTCAACAAAAAAATCTTGCCTAGAGAAGTACTGAGATTACTGTGTGTTGGTCGTTCGAAGTAAACAACACCATCATCCAAGTTTGTGTGCACGCCCCATCTACATAGTGGGAGGTATCTGCATTCACTATGAATGCCAGAGTTTGTGGTTCACTATGAGCAGATGAATACACAGGAAGTCAAAACTTCCCGATTGTACCAGTGAAATGACGATGCCTTCATTATAGCTTGTGGTTTGGAAAAATGTTATGTTTATGTTAAAACGTCAATTTAATATTCTGAAAGGAGTTGTTGTTATTTGTAAATGTAGGATGAGAATGAGCATGATACACTGCAGCCTCAATTAGCAGTCAAGACAGGTAGTACAGAATCATATTTGATTATAAATAACTTAGCTATGGCAGCTAGTTATTTGCGGTCTCTCCTCTCTCCCTCCCTCCTCCCTGCTCCCTCTGTCACTCCATCACTGTACGGCACCTCCGCTGCCTTCTAGAGCAGCACCTCTCTCACTCCTCTCGCGATTTATCAGCTCTGGTTAATAATGTATCTTAAAAGATTGGATCCGATCGGGTCTGGATCCGACCAGGTCTATAAGGAACGGGTCTCGTTGTCCTTGGGTCCTTTCAGGAACAGGTGTCTAAATTTAAAAATATATATATGCATATTTGGTCCGGGTGGGAAAGTTCCAGGTCCATTTCGCAATGTGTCCAACTTTTGGACCCATGAAGATCTGTAGTAGGTAGCAATGTCATGGTTATCTTTCTGATCTTAACTTCTTATCCTGTGAAATTGCAGAGTGCGAAATTCAAATTACAGTATTATAAATATTTAACTTTCATAAAATCACAAGTGTAAAACATCAAAATAAAGCTGAACTTCTTGTTAATCCAGCCGCTGTGTCAGATTTCAAAAAGGCTTTACGACGAAAGCAAACCATGTGATTATCTGAGGACAGCGCCCCGCATACAAACACATGAAAACATATTTCAACCAGGCAGGTGCGACACGAAAGTCAGAAATAGCGATATAAAAAATGCCTTACCTTTGATGATCTTCTTCTGTTGGCACTCCAAAAGGTCCCAGTTACATTACAAATGGTCCTTTTGTTCGATAATGTCCTTCTTTATATCCATAAAAACGCACTTCAGTCAATAATCCACCTATCAAAATGCATACAAAATGAATCCCAAACGTTACAAATAAACTTTTCCAAACATGTCAAACACTGTTTATAATCAAACCTTAGGTACCCTAATATGTAAATAAATAAACGAGACGGAGAATAGTTATTGTCTTTACCGGAGAAAAATACAAAAGAACGCGCACTCTTCCACGCGCTTGGAAACACTACAGCAAAAATGGGAGACACCTAGAAAAACTACAATTTCTGGCTCATTTTTCCAAAAACCAGCCCTGAAACTCTTTCTAAAGACTGTTGACATCTAGTGGAAACCCTAGGAACTGCAATCTGGGAGGACTTGGCCTTATTATAAAAGTGAAAGCCATTGAAAATAGTGGTAGGCTGAATAGTTTTTTAGGGGGAGGGGGGGATGGTTTGTCATAGGGGTTTCGCCTGCCAAATCAGTTCTGTTATACTCACAGGCATAATTTTAACAGGTTTAGAAACCTTAGACTGTTTTCTATCCAAATCTACCAATTACATGCATATCCTAGCTTCTGGGCCTGAGTAACAGGGAGTTCACTTTGGGCACGCTTTTCATCCAGACGTCAAAATACTGCCCCCTACCCAAGTGAGGTTATGCTAGTCTCTTTCAACAGGTGTACAAGCCTGGCATACGAGGCTAGGAATATGCAAATAGCAAAAGTGTTTTCTTCTGAGACAGCTATTTTTTCTCTAACCATGAGATAATCTTCTGAGTTATGCCAAATGCCAGCAGACTTGGTAGACTTCTCCCTTATATTGTAGGTTATCCCATGTTCAGTTGCCCCAACAATGGATGACTGATGATAGGCTACTGTACCAGAGGTGGTGGGGACAGCATTTGTGTTGGCCATCACTGCGGCCTCAGAATCCCTAACGTTGTGCCTGCATGGGATATTTAAGACCACTGTCTACATGTCTAGGTGGGACACCAGGCCATCTGTGGTCAACCAGGGATGGGATCTCTAATGGTACTTAAATGGACTTAGGGGTCAGGACAGTCCAAGCACAATAATCAGTGTGGTTTGGCCTCATTGGACATGTCTGTCAGTCACACTATGATTATTGGGGTTGGGTTTGAGGTGATGGGGTATAAATGTCTTGGAGGAGGAAAATGACAATTTACAGACAGACATCCCAAAATAATTCCTCTTTAATTCCGCCACTCGTCATGTTCTTCCACTCGACATCTTCCTCCATTTATCTCCTGTTCTTCAGAAAAAGTAAAAAGGTAAATTAATTATATTCATTCAGAAAGGAATGTTTTTCACAGAGAAATGGAGCTGCATACTGTATGTAATGACAAACTATGTTGGAGTTGTTGGCCTAGCTGAGATGGAGGTAGAATGTTGCTCTTGATGCACTTGAATTGACTTCTGCCATTACGCTTGAAGTATTGGCAGAAAAAAGAGCTGATAGAGCTGATGATAGACCATGGTGTTGTGCTCTGGGCGAGAAGTGTTGTTAATGAACGGCTTAACGTTCTCCCTCCATAAAATTGTCCATTCAAAATAATTCCACTTAGTCTCCACAGACAGACAGTCTCTTACCAACACCAAAGACTTCTTCTGAATTGTGCAAATTACAAATTGCACTGTCTGCATCACAGAAGAACCAAAGAATGCGGGCAAAACAACTCCGATTGTAAAATGAAATGTACAGTACCACAGGTTCAATTCTGCATGGTAAAATAATTTGCCCTCATCAGAAACATATGTGGCAGATCCCCCCCCTTCCCTCCCATGTAATTTTTATTCAGACATTTGGAACAACACAGATAAATAATCACAACATTTAGAACTATATAAATACAAAAATAAGACTCTTAAATATCAAAAAGAAATAACAAAGTCAAATATGAAACAAATTGTAGTATATAAATACAAATAAAAAAGAGAATTGAATTATTACACTATTACCCTATTGTTAACCTGTTGGGGTTAGGGGGCAGTATTTTCACGGCCGGATAAAAAACGTACCCGATTTAAACTGTTTACTACTCTTGCCCAGAAACGAGAATATGCATATAATTAGTAGATTTGGATAGAAAACACTCTAAAGTTTCTAAAACTGTTTGAATGGTGTCTGTGAGTACAACAGAACTCATATGGCAGGCAAAAACCTGACAAGATTCCATGCAGGAAGTGGCCTGTCTGACAATTTGTAGTCCTTCTGTTGCATCTCTATCGAAATTACAGCATCTGTGCTGTTACGTGACACTTTCTAAGGCTTCCATTGGCTCTCTAAAGCGTTCAGAAAGCAGAATGACGCGTCTCCTGTCTCTGGGCAAAGTACAGCAGCAGAGTTTGTAAGTGGTCTGCCTGGGGGCAGTGAGACTGGAGATGTGCGTTCACGAGACCCCACCATTTTTTTCTTTCACTCTTTGAATGAATACAACGTTGTCCGGTTGGAATATTATTGTTATTTTACGAGAAAAAATAGCATAAAAATTGATTTTAAACAGCGTTTGACATGCTTCTAATTACGGTAAAGGAATATTTTGAAATTTTTTGTCACGAAATGTGCTCGCGCATTACCCTTTGGATAGTGACCTGAACGCACGAACAAAACGGAGGTATTTGGATATAACTATGGATTATTTGGAACCAAAACAACATTTGTTGTTGAAGTAGAAGCCCTGGGAGTGCATTCTGATGAAGAACAGTAAAGGTAATCCAATTTTTCTAATAGTAATTCTGAGTTTAGGTTGCCCCAAACTTGGTGGATGTCAAATTAGCTAGCCGTGATGGCTGAGCTATGTACTCAGAATATTGCAAAATGTGCTTTCGCCGAAAAGCTATTTTAAAATCTGACATAGCGTTTGCATAAAGAAGTTCTGTATCTATAATTCTTAAAATAATTGTTATGTATTTTGTCAACATTTATGATGAGTAATTTAGTAAATTCACCGGAAGTTTTCGATGGGTATGCTAGTTCTGAACATCACATGCTAATGTAAAAAGCTGGTTTTTGATATAAATATGTACTTGATTGAACAAAACATGCATGTATTGTATAACATAATGTCCTAGGAGTGTCATCTGATGAAAATCATCAAAGGTTAGTGCTGCATTTAGCTGTGTTTTGGTTTTTGTGACATATATGCTTGCTTTAAAAATGGCTGTGTGATTATTTTTGGCAGGGTACTCTCCTGCAATAATCTAATGTTTTGCTTTCGCTGTAAAGCCTTTTTGAAAATGTGGTTAGATTAACAAGAGTCTTGTCTTTAAAATGGTGTAAAATAGTCATATGTTTGATAAATTGAAGTTATAGCATTTATGAGGTATTTGTATTTCGCGCCACGCGATTCCACTGGCTGTTGACTAGGGTGGGACGCAAATGTCCCACCTAGCCCATAGAAGCTAACAAAAAACACACAAATAAAACTAAATGGCACAAGTCCTACATCACACAAATAGAAAACACACTTATAAAGAAGAGAACCTGATTATTGCACTATTGCACTTCAAACAAGAAACACACAACTAAATTGCGTGCACTGCTCTCAGAATTTGTCTTACTCTTCCAATGACCGTAGCTGAAGCAGAGAGGAGCTTTTCAGAGCTGAAGCTCATCAAATCCTTCCTGAGGTCCATCATGTCACAGGAACATCTTAGTGGCCTTGCTGTCATCAGTATTAACCATGCAATTGCTAGGCAGATTTCTTATGATGATGGAATTGATGACTTCACATCAAGGAAGGCAAAGAAGGTCAGGGTTTCAGAAGGTTGACAGCACTCTAAACTTCTCTCCCACATTTTCCAATGTGGAAAATATTTCCTGAAGGGCTGAGGTTGCAGCATCAACAATGACATTGAAAAATGTCACTTCCAGCTTCTTCAGGGCCTCACTCAAAGGCTTATCGAATGATTCATATGACAAGTGACACTTTGTGGACCTCAGGTTTTTGTTGTTGTAGAACTAGGGATTTTTTCAGCACTCACCAAGGTCTTCCTGAAATACTGGTGGTGGCAACTTCTTCCATCACTCTCATTCCTTGGGAAAACAAAGTCAGGTGGTACCTCACTTGGTCCTCTGCGAACTAGTTGTGTCCGAATTCTGTCAGTCAGAACTGAATGCCAGTGAGCAGTGTCTGTAGACAGTGGTTCATCCTCAGCAGCAGGATTTGGTGGGGATGCTGTTACAGGCATTTCTAATGGAGAGCACATGGGCATTAGTTTACACACGTTATTCACAGAATTTATAGTGGTGGAAGATCCCACATACATACCCAGTAATAATAAAATCATCATTGTTACCTACAATATGGAAACTTAAAACTTTGCAAAAGGGAAATTATGTATTTTGTTTACGTTATGCAGGGATGCACACATAAACATATGTGTGGAAGCAAATGGGTCTTCATCCTCATCCTCAGGCTCAGACAAATTGTGTGAAGACACCTGTGTGGCTGAGGAGATGGATGGCTCCTCATCCTAAGGCTCCAAGATAATTTCTGAAGAGGCCTGTGTGGCTGAGGAGGTAGATGGCTCCTCATCCTGAGGCTCCAAGATAATTTCTGAAGAGGCCTGTGTGGCTGAGGTGGATGGCTCCTCATCCTGAGGCTCCAAGATAATTTCTGAAGAGGCCTGTGTGGCTGAGGAGTTAGATGGCTCCTCATCCTGGCCAGTACCAGGGGGTGCTCCAAAATATTTCAGAAGTGCCCCTGAATTTGCATTGAAATACAGTATATGAGTCTGACACCCTAAATACATTTGTTACACCTTTAAATATACATGTCATTATGCACAATTTATCAAACTTTCAGAATAGGAACCAAATGAACCATACAACCTCATTGACTAATTCTAGGCATAAGACACCCCTAAATACTCAATACATCACAAAAGTTACAAAATATCAACATAATATAGATGTTTAAGTTAGCCTACAGCATTGGAAATTCCTCTTACTGAGCTCAGGACCTAGTCAATACAATCACAGAAAACCTCAATGAAATAAACTAAATCAATAATGTGCTAGTTAGGTTGTAATTGTTTTTCTGCAGGCTGCACACATTATCATGATGAAACTGTGTGAAATTATATCCAATGTTATGTAAGCTAGTTGGACAGAAAATGGAATATTGATGCCCTATGTGTAATAGCATAGCAAGCAACATAGCAACATAGGCTAACAAACATAAGTGTTAAACTAGCCTATTTCATTACATGCATAATATTTTAGTCATAAAGAGATGACATAGCTGCATACCTTTATCTTCCGTGCGTTTCTCCTCTTCTTCTTTCCTCTTTTCCCTAAACTGGGCACCTGATGGCTTAGACCTTATCTTATGCATTTGTGTTGATTTGGCACAAGAGCATCAATACATTACCCATCCCCCAACACTGTCAAACAAGAGTCAAGACTAAACCAATTCACCTTGATGGTGTGCAGACTGGTTTTATATTATTCTTAACAATTTCGCACAAACCAGAAAAAAATGCAACAATATATCTGTGAAACTATATATTCACAGTATTATGAACGAATTGTGCTTTATTTGGTAGCATTTCGTAGTGTGACTGATTTTACTAATTGCATTAGTATTGTACAAAGTTAGAGGTGCGCTTTGATAGATTCTCCGCTCCCCCTACCTCGAGCTTCCAGTGGGGAGACCTGTGGTCAACCTACCCCCATCCCCTCCCCATCTCAGTAGCCTGCCTAGCTCACAAACTATAATCATGGCGCCCACTCCGACAAGGCTAATTTACCCACAGTCCCACACGGTGACATGATATCATTGACGTGACGTGCAAATGCGCGATAGAAAACCGATCGCGCAACTGTCACCATTCCAATTTCTTTTGTGCGGGCGCCCCATGCCGCCCCCGGCAAGATGCCGCCCTGGGTGGCTGCCCGTGTAGTGTTTCTGTACGTCCTTCGGTGTGTAGGGTGCTGTTGAATTGTAACCTGACCCTGGCGTTATTATTGGAGTGATGTAGCAGGGGCTGATAGCGCATCTCATTGGCTAGGATCCAGTGTAACTGGTCTGGCTCTGTGGCTCTGTGGCAGCCCTGGGTTCCAACACTACTACTGTCTCTGTGGCTCTGTGGCAGCCCTGGGTTCAAACACTACTACTGCCTCTGTGGCTCTGTGGCAGCCCTGGGTTCAAACACTACTACTGTCTCTGTGGCTCTGTGGCAGCCCTGGCTTCCAACACTACTACTGCGTCTGTGGCTCTATGGCAGCCCTGGGTTCCAACACTACTACTGTCTCTGTGGCTCTGTGGCAGCCCTGGGTTCAAACACTACTACTGCCTCTGTGTCTCTGTGGCAGCCCTGGTTTCCAACACTACTACTGTCTCTGTGGCTCTGTGGCAGCCCTGGGTTCCAACACTACTACTGTCTCTGTGGCTCTGTGGCAGCCCTGGGTTCAAACACTACTACTGCCTCTGTGTCTCTGTGGCAGCCCTGGTTTCCAACACTACTACTGTCTCTGTGGCAGCCCTGGGTTCCAACACTACTACTGTCTCTGTGGCTCTGTGGCAGCCCTGGCTTCCAACACTACTACTGCGTCTGTGGCTCTGTGGCAGCCCTGGGTTCCAACACTACTACTGTCTCTGTGGCTCTGTGGCAGCCCTGGGTTCAAACACTACTACTGCCTCTGTGTCTCTGTGGCAGCCCTGGTTTCCAACACTACTACTGTCTCTGTGGCTCTGTGGCAGCCCTGGGTTCCAACACTACTACTGTCTCTGTGGCTCTGTGGCAGCCCTGGGTTCAAACACTACTACTGCCTCTGTGTCTCTGTGGCAGCCCTGGTTTCCAACACTACTACTGTCTCTGTGGCAGCCCTGGGTTCCAACACTACTACTGTCTCTGTGGCTCTGTGTCAGCCCTGGGTTCAAACACTACTACTGTCTCTGTGGCTCTGTGGCAGCCCTGGGTTCCAACACTACTACTGTCTCTGTGGCTCTGTGTCAGCCCTGGGTTCAAACACTACTACTGCCTCTGTGGCTCTGTGGCAGCCCTGGGTTCCAACACTACTACTGTCTCTGTGGCTCTGTGGCAGCCCTGGGTTCAAACACTACTACTGCCTCTGTGGCAGCCCTGGGTTCCAACACTACTACTGTCTCTGTGGCTCTGTGGCAGCCCTGGCTTCCAACACTACTACTGTCTCTGTGGCTCTGTGGCAGCCCTGGGTTCCAACACTACTACTGTCTCTGTGGCTCTGTGGCAGCCCTGGCTTCCAACACTACTACTGTCTCTGTGTCAGCCCTGGGTTCCAACACTACTACTGTCTCTGTGGCTCTGTGGCAGCCCTGGGTTCCAACACTACTACTGCGTCTGTGGCTCTGTGGCAGCCCTGGGTTCCAACACTACTACTGTCTCTGTGGCTCTGTGGCAGCCCTGGGTTCAAACACTACTACTGCCTCTGTGGCTCTGTGGCAGCCCTGGTTTCCAACACTACTACTGTCTCTGTGGCAGCCCTGGGTTCCAACACTACTACTGTCTCTGTGGCTCTGTGGCAGCCCTGGGTTCCAACACTACTACTGTCTCTGTGGCTCTGCGGCAGCCCTGGGTTCCAACACTACTACTGTCTCTGTGGCTCTGTGGCAGCCCTGGGTTCAAACACTACTCAACATATTTCAAATACGTTTGATCTAGTCTTCCTGGAGTGCCAGGTGGACGGGGTTTTCACCGCTGGGACTTTTCAATTGGTTCATTAAAGGCAGGCAAGCTCAACTAAGCACATGTCAAGTATTTGGTAGGATTTCGAATAGTATTTGAACCCAGGCCTGCTGTGTAGAGCCTCTAAAAGACAGGGGCAGGTGTGTGACAGATCCAGGCATTAGGGGATGGCTGAGACCCCCCAGAGATGACAGCCTCTTGGCCTGTCCTATGGACTAATTAGGGGCCTGGTTGGCAGTCCATGCTGCCTGTTACTCCGTACCCCTCCATCGATTCCCACAAACACCCTCCAACCCCCTTCCTTTCATGTGTGGAACTGGAGACAGGGTCAGCCAGCACTTGCACTGCCAATTTAATTTCTCTGCAAGCTTTTTTTACAGGGAGATGCAGAAAATACAATGACTGGACTGGAGAGACGGAGGGGAACCTGGCAGTTGAAAGGCTGAGAGAGGACAGGGTTAGGCTGGGATGAGTGTCAAGTCAAGGGTGGCCAAAGCGTGGAAGGGATGGTGGGGAAAGGTGGTCCTTAAGTCTCAGATTCAGAAACAAGTGGCATCATTGTCATCACCTTGTTGTGATTTCACCTCATCTCTCGCCGCCACTATAGCAGGCAGTATCTGGCTGTTGGGTTACAGAGGGCCTACCTCAAATGTTTTTCATGGGAATCCACTGAGGACCTGTGGAGGACCATTCTCAACCACCAGACAGGGATGAGTAGTCTGGTTATTTATGAGCAGTGATGAGTGGGTATTTATATGAATCTATTGTGTTCGCAGGGCAGAGGGACATTTAATAGTTATCAATGAATAGAACCAGAGGCTCTCAAACCAACAGGGAAGTTAATATCATGTCTTAATATAGTATAATGTTTATATGTTTTATATCGGCCCTGCGCCAGCTGGTTCTTCCTCCTGATGAGATGGCTCTGTCATTCTCAGTGTCTACTTTCACTTCTGTAATTATCATTATCTAACCAGAAAAAAATCAACCACACTGCAGATTTAGGAAGAAAAAAACTCACGTATTTGACTTTGATAGTAATGGCTCTTGTCTCATAGCCATCCCGTTTCGTTATTCTCCAGTCAGCATTTCTAGATGACTGGCAGTCTGCCTGCCTGTGATGTGGTGTGGGCTATATCCTAAATGGCACACTATTCCCTACATAGTGATCTACTGTTATCCAGAGCCCTATGGTAGTGCACTGTTAGGGAATAGGGTGCCATTTAGGACTCAACTGTGATGTGTCTGATCAGTTTAATGGCAGTCCTCTCAGTAGTAACATGTCTAGTCAGGGGGTAATGATGGAGTTCTGAGCAGATCAGAGAGCTGTTAGACCTAATGATGAAGTGTTGGCAGGTTAACAGGGTCTGCCTTCCAAATGGCTCCCTATTCCCGACATAGCCCCGTTGGGCTCTTGTTAAAAGTAGTGCACTATAATAGGGAATAGGGTACCATTTGGGACACAATCAGGGTCTACAACCGAGAGACGTGGCTAATTTCACTCCGGGAGGGAAGGGAAGGTCTCGTAAAACACAAGAAGGGTGGAAAGAAACCAGAAACCCCATCAAGATTAGATATACCCATCAACCTTTTACTGTAAACCATTAATGTTATGGACAAATGTGGGGTGACATTCTGCTTCAAACAGACTTCAACTCTCTCTGTGTAACTCAACACCTCTGGCCGGTAGATTCAGTAAGTCATCCAGTCATTTTCCTGTTAACTCTGAGAGCCGACAAGGAGACATGAGATTGTGTTTGATCCAAGTGTCACCTCATTTTAGAGGTTGAGAGTGATGTGACGTGCCAGCAAGCTCACAATGCAGGGGTAATCCTGGGGTTTTGGTTGAAAGCCCCCACACATGTCCATCATCATCCAGATGTTTTACAGGTATGGGATTGTAAATTAGTGGGAAGATGTGAGTTGTCAGTGGGACAATTAGGATATTATTTATTTATATTCCATACTGATTCATCCATTTCAGTTTTCCAGATACAAGAAGTTGGAAAGATTTTGGAGAAACTTACTGAAAATACCTAATATGGATATTGTACTCTAATCATACATTAAATTGCCCATAACGGTTTCAATTCTGTCATTTGAATTCAGGTGAAGACTTGACTGAGATGTGGTTGTCCCACCTAGTTATCTTAAAATGAATGCACTAACTATTAGCGGCTCTGGATAAGAGCGTCTGCTAAATTACTCAAATATCAAATGACTCGCACGCAGGTGCTATTAATGTTCAAGAATCCAGACAGGAAGGACTAGAACTAATGCCACAGAGGGCCTGTTACCATGCCGTTACCTAGCCGACCCAAGACAGCTGCCAGCGTACCCTAGCAACCCCTAGCAAGTGGCATCTGACAGAGTCTAACCCACTAAGGTCAGGAGCACCGGTGGGAAAGTGACATCACAGCCCATATTTCCCAGCATGCTTTACCACTATGGTGCCCTTAACCCCGCAACCTGGCGTGATGGTGGAGGGGGAGATCAAAGGGACCATGTGACACCAGCCGCTGTCGTCACATACAGCTCCTGCAGTTTTGTGCCCTTTCAGACACAGCCCTCATGGGGAGCCGGCAGACACAGGGCAGCTTGGGCAGAGGAGAGTCATAATAACAGCTCTGTATTGAAGTGGTGTTCTCCATGGGTCTACAAAGAGTCTCTCTGGGCCCCAAAGTGTGACATGCATTGAAATCGTTCACCTCATTAAAATAAGTGTTGTAAACAACATGACTAATATAATGAAGTATTATGTTTCTATGACATGCGTAGTAGGACTCCAAAATGGATGAACATTTAAGACATTGAGAGTGAACAACTAAGCAAAATGCCTCGTGGGGATGCGCACTATGTCACAATTTATAGTGAACTATAAGTTAACTACAGATATGCCAATTAAACAATCTCCAGTTCATTGCTCCAGCTACAGTGAGGGAAAAAAGTATTTGATCCCCTGCTGATTTTGTACATTTGCCCACTGACAAAGAAATGATCAGTCTATAATTTTAATGGTAGGTTTATTTGAACAGTGAGAGACAGAATAACAACAAAAAAATCCAGAAAAACGCATGTCAAAAATGTTATAAATTGATTTGCATTTTAATGAGGGAAATAAGCATTTGACCCCCTCTCAATCAGAAAGATTTCTGGCTCCCAGGTGTCTTTTATACAGGTAACAAGCTGAGATTAGGAGCACACTCTTAAAGGGAGTGCTCCTAATTTCAGTTTGTTACCTGTATAAAAGAAACCTGTCCACAGAAGCAATCAATCTATCAGATTCCAAACTCTCCACCATGGCCAAGACCAAAAAGCTCTCCAAGGATGTCAGGGACAGGATTGTAGACCTACACAAGGCTGGAATGGGCTACAAGACCATCGCCAAGCAAATGGAAGAAACACAAAAGAACTGTCAATCTCCCTCGGCCTGGGGCTCCATGCAAGATCTCACCTCGTGGAGTTGCAATGATCATGAGAACGGTGAGGAATCAGCCCAGAACTACACGGGAGGATCTTGTCAATGATCTCAAGGCAGCTGGGACCATAGTCACCAAGAAAACAATTGGTAACACACAGCGCCGTGAAGGACTGAAATCCTGCAGCGCCCGCAAGGTCCCCCTGCTCAAGAAAGCACCACACATGAAAGTGTTGTGGTCAGATGAGACCAAAACGGAGCTCTTTGGCATCAACTCAACTCGCCGTGTTTGGAGGAGGAGGAATGCTGCCTATGATCCCAAGAACACCATCCCTACCGTCAAACATGGAGGTGGAAACATTATGCTTTGGGGGTGTTTTTCTGCTAAGGGGACAGGACAACTTCAACGCATCAAAGGGACAATGGACGGGGCCATGTACCATCAAATCTTGTGTGAGAACCTCCTTCCTTCAGCCAGGGCATTGGAAATGGGTCGTGGATGGGTATTCCAGCATGACAATGACCCCAAAAACATGGCCAAGGCAACAAAGAAGTGGCTCAAGAAGAAGCACATTAAGGTCCTGGAGTGGCCTAGCCAGTCTCCAGACCTTAATCCCATAGAAAATCTGTGGAGGGAGCTGAAGGTTCGAGTTGCCAAACGTCTGCCTCGAAACCTTAATGACTTGGAGAAGATCTGTAAAGAGGAGTGGGACAAAATCCCTCCTGAGATGTGTGCAAACCTGGTGGCCAACTACAAGAAACGTCTGACCTCTGTGATTGCCAACAAGGGTTTTGCCACCAAGTACTAAGTCATGTTTTGCAGAGGGGTCAAATACTTATTTCCCTCATTAAAATGCAAATCCTTTTACAACATTTTTGAAATGCGTTTTTCTGAATTATTTTGTTGTTATTCTGTCTCTCACTGATCAAATAAACCTACCATTAAAATGATAGACTGATAATTTCTTTGTCAGTGGGCAAATGTACAAAATCAGCAGGGGATCAAATACTTTTTTCCCTCACTGTATGCATTTGGTTTGCTAACTTGCTAGCTAAGTGGCTAGATGGCAAGATCAAGCTTCTTGGTTACAGCAGAGACAATCAATCCCCTCCTGGATTAAGATCCGTGTTGCTTAATTTGTTCTGTTTATAAACATAATTTTTTTAAATTTTAGATTCTTCAAGGTTGACCGTGAAGGCCTGATTCACGCAGTCTCCTCTGAACAGTTATTGTTGAGATGTGTCTGTTACTTGAACTTTGAAGCATTTATTTGGGCTGCAATTTCTGAGGGGGGTAACTAATAAACTTACAGTATCCTCTGCAGCAAAGGAAACTCTGGGTCTTCCATTCCTGTGGTGGTCCTCATGAAAGCCAGTTTCATCACAGCGCCTGATGGTTTTTGCGACTGCACTTGAAGAAACTTTAAAAGTTCTTGAAATTGTACACATTGACTGACCTTCATGTCTTAAAGTAATGATGGACTGTCGTTTCTATTTGCTTATTTGAGCTGTTCTTGCCATAATATGGACTAGGTCTTTTACCAAATACGTCTATTTTCTGTATACCACCCCTACCTTGTGACAACACAACTGTTTGGTTCAAATGCATTAAGGAAAGAAAATCCACAAATTCACTTTTACCAAGGCACACCTGAAATGCATTCCAGGTGACTACCTCATGAAGGTGGTTGAGAGAATGCCAAGAGTGTGCAAAGCTGTCAAGGCAAAGGGTGGCTATTTTGAAGAATTTGTTTAAAACTTGTTTTGCTTTCTGCATAAGTTATTTCATAGTTTTGATGTCTTCACTATTATTCTACAATGTAGAAAATAGTAAAAATTAAGAAAAACCCTGGAATGAGTAGCTGTGTCCAAACTTTTGACTGGTACTGTATATATATATAAAATATCGCCTCTTGTGAAACGTTAAAGTCTGGATGACGCCCTAATCTGTGCACACTCTATAGTGGACTCCCTTATGTTTCTCTCCGAAACTGAGTCAACCCTCTCTCCATCTATAGTTTGATTTAAAACCTTTAAAACAGACACATTTTACATGGATGAGATGAGTTTCCCTCCTTACAATGCAAAGCACTGAGCGTCTGGCAAAAATCTCTATATAAAACCAATCAGTTATTGTCATTAAAATACCCCTGCATTAATGTGTATATGACTCGCCGTCTACTGTGTGGCTGTCTGTCAGTGAGAGATCTACTGGCTCCCTGCAGGCTTCAGAGGGTGTTCCCGTCACACTACAGGTGGAGGATGCAGTGTGAAATGGCACCATTGCCATTTTGTAGAGCCATCCGTTTCACTTTCTCTCACACACACTGAGTTAAACTCCCATTACCGTCACAATGTCATGGGAATGGAGGAACGATGTCTTACAGTTTTTTTCAATTGTTTAAGCACAATTTTGAAAACAGGGCCCGGTTTGTGAAAACACTAAACACAATTAGCACAACCCTACACCAAAGTAGCACAACACTTCAGATCATTTGCAAAATGGAACACTTTTGTCAAAACTACACAACTTCATAAAAACAATATTTTGTTACCATACGAAACACACATATTTCATATGACTTCAATCTTTTTGAACCAGTTACACACTGCTGTTGCTAACCTAAAACACTTTTAGCAAGTCTAATTGTCAGTGATTAGAGTACTGTAAATGAAGTACACAGAAAGTGCAACTATACAAACACTACACAAGACCAATGCTGCAGACTGAGGAAAATATAATTTATTTCTCTCCATTGTCGTGTCTTTGGGCACCAACTGAAGACATGTTTATCATTCTCCTTTAGAATTTTACGACCGCCTTCACAGGGCCTGGGTAGGGAGAGGTAGGTAGGGGTATGGTGCAAGGGGGAGGGGGTCAACTGTGCTCCCTGTTCCCAGAAAGAGGGCAACGTCATGACACCATATACCCAAATCAGTCAACATGTCAACATGGAGAATCACAAAACATGTCCCAGTTTTCATGCTACTATAGTAGTGTGCATAACTGTGTTAGCTCAGCAAACAGACAAACGTAAAATAATGTATCCAGGTTACAATTACAGTAAATAAAAACATACAAAATAATCTGAAAAAAACTGACAATATTGTACAGAAAATATTAGAGTAAACATACTATACATTATCTCTTCGCCTAGCTGGATCTGGCCAGAGAATTTCATCAACATCACAAGCAATATCCTCATTAGCAAGACAACGTGGGAAGAACCGTCTTGAATGTGGAATCCATCCTTGCACAGCTGCGGCGTGGACTTGGTCACAGGCGTCCTCCATGGCCTGAATGAGGGGTACCTGAGCCTGGGGCTGGAGATCGTAAACCTTCCACCGCCATGCAGAGAAAAACTCTTCCATAGGGTTTAGAAACAGAGAGTATGGTGGAAGGTATAGTACTGTCAACTGTGGATGGTGTTGAAACCAGTTCTGGACCAAAGCAGAGCGGTGGAATGACACATTGTCCCAGATGACAGTGTATTGCATCTGGTGCATTTCATTACCTGCTGTGACGATGTGGTGCAATCGGTCCAAAAATGCGAGGTGTGTTGTAAGGGCCCATTTTGGCATGACGGAGGAGAACCCCATGCTGTGAAATGGCAGTGCAAAGGGTGATGTTACCCCCACGTTGCCCTAGGACATTGATTATAGCTCTGTGGCCAATGATATTTCTGCCTCTTCTTGCTTTTGTGACGTTGAACCCTGCCTCATCAATATATATGAATTCATGCAGGATTTCCTCAGCATCCATCTGCAAAACTCCCTGAAATACAGTGAAAGACAAGATTGTGTAGTTCAGGATAGGTCTAGTATACAGTCAATGTAAAAAAGTCATGTGTGTAGTATGCAACATCACAGTGCTAAAGTGAACAATACAAACCTCCACATACTCATGCCGCAGCCGTTTGACCCTCTCTGAATTCCACTCAAAAGGCACTCGATAAAGTTGTTTCATTTGAACCTGATGTCTTTTCAGGATGCGTGCCAGTGTTGACTGAGAGACCTGATGGACATTATTGAAAATGGCATGGTCACCGATAATGTTGGCTTGTAGTTCTCTGAGCCTGATAGCATTATTGGCCAAAACCATGTTAATTATCTCTCTCTCTTGTTCTTGCGTGAATATGGGCCCCCTTCCTCATTGGTGTTCCCAACCCTCAATCCTATGTAGAGAATAATACATGTAACTTACTGCACAATGTCACAGGAAGGGGTATCACAAGTGCTGATATGGTGCATACAATAAGCGGCTGATTATTGTAATAGACAGATCTTTTACCTGTTTTCCTGTCGAAAAGTCCTTATGACAGATGCCACTGTATATCTGCTAAGATTTGGCTGAACTCTCAGTCCAGCGTCCCTCAGCGTCAATCCGTGGTTCACAACATGGTCCACTAGTGTTGCACGAATGTCATTTGATAAGTTTGGTCCTCTTCTTCTTTGTGCACGTTCTCCTCCTGCTTCAGGTCTTCCTCGACCTCTGGCTCGGCCTCTTCCTCCTTTTCCTCCTCTGTGTGCTCCTCCTCTGTGTTCTCCTCTCACCCTCACTCTTCTTCTGACTCCTTCCATTTTGGTTGAAGGCAGGTGAACCTACCTGTTGCATTTTTATAGTGCTTAAACCTGATTGGTGTGTCTACAACTTAGCAATCATGTGTTTGTGCACCTGATGGCTGTGTTTAACAGATTGGCTCATAGTTGTGGTAATTTGACAGTCAGTGCTTTGGAATTGCAAGGAAGTGACATCATGATATACTTCTGTGTCTGATGTATACAAGTGTGTTTAGTGTTTTGCAAATCACTGTGTGTAATGTTTTTCAAATAGTGTGAAGCTGACAATGTGCTTACAGTTGTGCAAATCTAGCCTTGTGTTTTGCTCCTTGAGTGTAAGGTTTTGCTAACTGTGGGAAAAGTAAAATTTTAGTGTGTAAGCAATCGTAAAAAATTGTAAGTAAAACCGTTTTGTTGGCTGCTTGCACAGACGGGTCCCTTTCAGTGTTTTGGTAAATTTAATGTTTCTGACTTGAGGCGCTGTTTTTTCATCTTAATTTTGAAGGTTTTAAGTGTTTTCTAGCGTTAACTATGTCTGAAGTACCAGCCTTTTGTTGTCTGCACGTACAGATGGGTTTCTTTAGTGTTTGGCTACTTACAGTTTTTCCCAATGGTTAACACACGTTTGCTGAAACTACATCTCAGGTACTCAAAACTCTGAACACAGAACAGTTAGCCAATTTACCCTAGTCCCACAGACATCTTGCAAAATGAAACATAGCAATCAAAAGCATGTACTCCCTGCTCAAAATGAAACTCTGCCTACAAATGAGACACACACATCAAATGACTCTAACTTAGTGACAACCGAGATCACATTTATGTGACACATTCAAAACATTACTATCAGAACCTATTTCAGTGTAAAGACTAAGATTTGTATATTGTTTGTTTGTTCTCAAACAAGAAAGGAACACAAATGCAAAAATGTAAGTTTTATATTTCAACATGACTAAATATATTTTGCATATGCAAAGGAAGAAAAATAGGCCTATTTGTACTACTGTACTGTGCGTTAGATCAATTGTACAGAACAGATAAAGAAACTGTCAAAATACAGTAAAATCAAAATTATGAGTCAAGAAACAAATACACTATTGCGAAAACAAAATCAGTCATATCTGTTGTTCTGGCCTTGGTCAAACAGAGGGGGAAATATCTTCTGGCATGACACATCCACCCCTGACAGACTGGAATGTCATCACAGGCCTCCTCCATTGCCTGGAAAATGGCCAGATGTTCATGGGGTTTGCGATCATACACCTCTCACCACCATGCTGAAAACAACTCCTCATTGGAGTTGAGAAATGGGGGAAATGGTGGGAGGTAAAGAATTGAAGACCTAGGATGGTCATGGAAGCATTTCCGGACTTGAGCAGCGAAATTGAAACTCACGTTGTACCAAATTAGAATATACATTTGCTGCTCAGGATCACCTGGCACTTTCTGCTCTGGCTGAAACATATTGTCATGTAAGGTGTTGAGGAAATTAAGGATATAGGCTGTGTTGTATGGGCCAAGGGTTGCATGTCAGTGGAGGAGCTCATTGTGGCTCATAGCTGCGCATACAGTGACATTTCCCCCGTGCTGGCCAGGTACCTCAATGATGGCACATTGACCAACGTGACCACGTTCCTCTCCTCCTCGTCTTTGCTAAATTGAATCCAGCCTCATCTACAATTGAAGTTGGGAAGTTTACATAAAACTTAGCCAAATACATTTAAACTCAGTTTTTCACAATTCCTGACATTTTATCCAAGTAAAAATTCCCTGTCTTAGGTCAGTTAGGATCACCACTTTATTTTAAGAATGTGAAATGTCAGAATAACAGTAGAGCGAATTATTTATTTTGGCTTTTATTTCTTTCATCATATTCCCAGTGGGTCAGAAGTTTACATACACTCAATTAGTATTTGGCAGCATTGCCTTAAAATAGTTTAACTTGGGTCAAACGATTCAGGTAGCCTTCCACAAGCTTCCCACAATAAGTTGGGTGAATTTTGGCCCATTCCTCCTTACAGAGCTGGTGTAACTGAGTCAGGTTTGTAGGCCTCCTTGCTCGCACATGCTTTTTCAGTTCTGCTCACACATTTTCTATAGGATTGAGGTCAGGGCTTTGTGATGGCCACTCCAATACCTTGACTTTGTTGTCCTTAAGCCACCTTGGAAGTATGCTTGGGGTCATTGTCCATTTGGAAGACCCATTTGCGACCAAGCTTTAACTTCCTGACTGATGTCTTGAGATGTTGCTTCAATATACCCACATAATTTACCTCCCTCATGATGCCATCTATTTTGTGAAGTGCACCAGTCCCTCCTGTAGCAAAGCACCCCCACAACATGATGCTACTACCCCATGCTTCAAGGTTGGGATGGTGTCTTCAGCTTGCAAGCCTCCCCCTTTTTCCTCCAAACATAACGATGGTCATTATGGCCAAATAGTTCTATTTTTGTTTCATCAGTCCAGAGGACATTTCTCCAAAAAGTACGATCTTTGTCCCCATGTGCAGTTGCAAACCATAGTCTGGCTTTTTTATGGCGGTTTTGGAGCAGTGGCTTCTTCCTTGGTGAGTGGCCTTTCAGATTATGTTGATATAGGACTCATTTTACTGTGGATATAGATACTTTTGTACCTGTTTCCTCCAGCATCTTCACAAGGTCCTTTGCTGTTGTTCTGGGAATGATTTGCACTTTTCGCACAAAAGTACGTTCATTTCTAGGAGATAGAACGCGTCTCCTTCCTCAGCAGTATGATGGTTGCGTGGTCCCATGGTGTTTATACCTGCGTTCTATTATTTGTACAGGTTAACGTGGTACCTTCAGGCGTTTTGAAATTGCTCCCAAGGATGAACCAGACTTGTGGAAGTCTACAATGTTTTTTTCTGAGGTCTTGGCTGAGTTCTTTAGATTTTCCCATAAAGTCAAGCAAAGAGGCACTGAGTTTGAAGGTAGGCCTTGAAATACATCCACAGGTACACCTCCAATTGACTCAAATGATGTCAATTAACCTATCAGAAGCTTCTGAAGCCATGACATCATTTTCTGGAATTTTCCAAGCTGTTTAAAGGCACAGTCAACTTAGTGTATGTAAACTTCTGACCCACTGGAATTGTGATACAGTGAATTTATAAGTGAAATAATCTGTCTGTAAACAATTGTTGGAAAAATGACTTGTGCCATGCACAAAGTAGATGTCCTAACCGACTTGCCAAAACTATAGTGTGTTAACAAGAAATGTGTGGAGTGGTTGAAAAGCAAGTTTTAATGACTCCAACCTAAGTTTATGTAAACTTCTGACTTCAACTTTATGTATATGAGTTCCTGCAGGAAAGGACATCTCCATAATTATCTGAAATGACAGTAAATACTGTAATTGCTGTATAGTAAAGTTCACTGGCGACATCAATGAGTCTCTAATGTTTCAAGAGTGTAATACTAGTACATGACTTACTTGCACATATTCATAGAGTATCCTTCACTCTTTGGGAATTCCCTTCAAATTGGACTCTGTAGATTTGCTTCATCTGGGAAATGGTGTTTCTTAAGGCGGGCTATGATTGATAAGCTCACTATGATCTTATGGAAGTTGGCAGAGTTTTAAATAATCTGTTGTTGGATTTCCCACAGTCTTATGGCATTAATTTCAACTACAATTTGCACAATAGCAGCCTCCTGTTCGTCTGTAAATAGACGCGTTCTACCACCACGTGGTGGTCGTCTTTCAGTTCTACAAAAACAAAATAGCATACAGTACAGTAAACACTACAGTAATACAGTATACAAGATAAATATGTTACAAAATAGTATAGCTCCCAATTTCATAAATACAGTAATACATGAAACATTTACTGTGATTCCCCTTACAGTATGTATTGGAATCTACAGTCTCTACTGTGCTTTATGCTGTACTACTAGTTTAAGGCCTTGTAAATAAGCATTTCATGGTAAGGTCTACTACACCTGTTATATTCAGCACATGTGACAAATACAATTTGATTTGATTTGATTTCCTCCACATCCACCTCTACCTCTACTTCCACCCTTCCCTGCTAAGTTTGCCTCCTTTCCCTGCTAAGTAGAGTACTCCCCTATTTTTATCCATACCAAAAGTCTGATTTCAAAGTGAACATTTACGCAATTAGTGTTTGCACATGTGAAGAGTGAAAGTGATCAGTTGGTAATTGAGCTTAGCTTGTTGAACAGTGTTGCTTTTCATTTGCACACAATATATTTTAGTTGTGAAGGTTGTGCCAAACGTAGAGAACTGTGTCTTGCCAAATAGTTGTTATAGAATTGCAATCTGAAAGTAAAGCAAAACATGTTCCAGTAGTATTGCAGATTTAGTGTATGGTTCTACGAAATGAGCTAAATGCATTTTGAATCATATGATGCTGCATTTTGAATCATATGATGTTGCATTTTGAATCATATGATGCTGCATTTGAATCATTATGATGTTGCATTTTGAATCATATTATGCTGCATTTTGAATCATATGATGCTGCATTTTGAATCATATGATGTTGCATTTTGAATCATATGATGCTGCATTTGAATCATTATGATGTTGCATTTTGAATCATATTATGCTGCATTTTGAATCATATCATGCTGCATTTTGAATCATATGATGCTAAATGCATAACACCAGCTGTATTGATGTATTTTGAAAGTTATGTACACTACAGGTCACAAGTTTTAGAACACCTACTCATTCAAGGGTTTTTCTATATTTTTACTATTTTCTACATTGTAGAATAATAGTGAAGACATCAAAACTATGAAATAACACTTATGTAATCATGTAGTAACCAAAAAATATATTTGAGATTCTTCAAAGTAGCCACCCTTTGCCTTGATGACAGCTTTGCACACTCTTGGCATTCTCTCAACCAGCTTCATGAGGTAGTCACCTGGAATGCATTTCAATAACAGCTGTGCCTTCTTAACCCTTGTGTTTTGTTAAGGGTTAAAAATGACCCTCCACTATGTTTAACGGCAGAGAAAACCCACTAAATTATCTTTTATTAATTATCCTAGAGTGACCCCAACATTAGAAAAAGTGAAACATTGCCTTTGTTCATATTTCCATGAAAGCTGTACACCACCAGGGTACAAAGATTGACTTAGGGTCATTTTTGACCTGGCATTTATAAAATAATGTACACACCACAAAAACCACAAAGACGCACCCCCTAACCCCCCAACCAACACACCCCCCCCCTCCCCGCCCCACACACACACACACACACACACACACACACACACACACACACACACACACACACACACACACACAATTAGAAACTGAGATTGTGTGCTTCTAATTGAATCACCATGGTTGGCACAGTTAGAAAGAACAAGCCTGAGCTCCCCCCTGCACTCCTCACAACAAGGGGAGAGAGGCCTTCTCATCAAAGTTTGCCTTCACCCACACCACCACTCTAGTTTCTTACCTCCCAAAGAGGAACAAGAATATGGTCCTCCTGAGGACACTGCACAAAACGGCTGAGATCAGTGATTGGGAGGACAGGAAGCCAGCCATCATCCTGGAATACAATCACAACAAAGGAGGTGTGGACAACCTGGTGATTGGAACTTACAGCTGCAGGAGGATGACTGCTCGCTGGCCCCTGGTCATCTTCCATAACATCATTGATGTGTACTCATACAATGCATTCGTGACATGGAACAAGATCAACCCTACCTAGGTGCCTGGTAAGCGGAACAAGAGGAGGGGGATCCTGGAGGAGCCGGGAAAGGCACTTGTAACCCCACACATTCAAAGAAGGGCGAGCCTCCCCTGCACAGCAACCTTTGCAGCACTTGTGAAAGCTGTTCAGGGGGCTGAATCTTGTCCTGATCCACCTGAGGCTGCAGCTGGGGCAGGCAAGAGGGGGAGATTCCAATTCTGCCCCCCAAAGAAGGACTGTAAAACAAATACTATGTGCTGCACATGTCAGAAATACATCTGCAAAGTCCACGCACACACACTTGCATACTGTCCTACATGTGCTAGTTAAAGTTGATTGATTTATGTTCTTCATGTTTTTGTTTTGTATCTATTATCTTAGTTTATTCTTATTTATTGTTGTTGTTTATACACCTTGTGGGTGGGTGCGATGGTTAAAAAAGAAGATAAGACTAGTATTTTGTAGTTCAATTTGTCATTGCACAGTATATAAGAATATATCACTATTTTGCCAAAAAAGTTCAAAACTGTTATTGTTTACCTTCAATAAAATGCATTCAAATCTACTTTCTGCACATTACTGCTACTTTCTTAGGCTGTACAAGCGCTATCGCTTGCTAAAAAATGTATGTTTACACCCATGCAGTACCTTCAGCAGTAATAATAATAATAAACCTCTACTTTACTAAAGAAAACAATTATGACAGGTGTGTTGTAATAAAAACGAGTGGTATCCTCTGATTAAATGCAGTCATTCTGCATTGTGAAGAGGAAAAACACAGATATTCACAAAGTTTGTGATGAACGACATGTTGTTTCTTCATGCAATATTGATTTGGGGTTAAAAATTCAATTAAGCTGCTTCTTTTAAGGGTTTAGTGAAGGCGGGTCATTTTATAACCTTAGGACAAGGGGAGTGAACAGAATGCTAAAACAAATATTTTAAACTTCACACACTCTTGCCATTCTCTCAACCAGCTTCATGAGGAAGTCAACTGGAATGCATTTCAATTAACAGTTGTGCCTTGTTAAAAGTTAATTTGTGGAATTTCTTTCCTTCTTAATGCATTTGAGCCAATCAGTTGTGTTGTAATAAGATGGGTGGGGGGGGGGGGGGGGGGTATAGAGAACATATCCCTATTTGGTAAAAGAACAAGTCCATACTATGGCAAGAACAGCTCAAATAAGCAAAGAATAGGACTGACTGAATCTTTAATGAAAAGGACTGGATGAATATTTAATGTATAGGACTGACTGAATCTTTAATGTATAGGACTGACTGAATCATTAATGTACAATACTGTTTGAAACTTTAATGTGTAGTACTGACTGAATCTTCAATGTGTTTTACTGACTGAATCTTTCATCTTTAGGGCTGAGTGAATTTTTATGTATAGGACTGATTGAATCTTTGATGTATACATGTAAGACTGACTGAATCTTTAAAGGGTACATGTAACACTGACTGACTCTTTACCTTATTGTACTGACTGAATGTTTTGTGTGTAGGACTGACTGAATCTTTAATATAATGGATTGACTGAATCTTTAATGTATTCTTGTAAAACTGACTGAGTCTTTAATGTATAGGACTGACTGAATCTTTAATGTACAAGACTGACTGAATCTTTCATGTATAGGAGTGACTGAGTCTTTAATTTATAGGACTGACTGAATTTTTAACATGATGGACTGACTGAATCTTTAATGTTTAGGACTGACTGAATCTTTAATGTATAGGACTGACTGAATGTTTAGTGTGTAAGACTGACTGAATCTTTAATATATCGAAATGACTGAATCTTTAATGTGTTGGACTGACTGAATCTGTAATGTGTTGGACTGACTGAATATTTAATGTCTAGGACTGACTGACTCTTTAATGTGTTGGACTGACTGAATCTGTAATGTGTTGGACTGACTGAATATTTAATGTCTAGGACTGACTGACTCTTTAATGTGTAGGACTGATTGAATCTTTGATGTATACATTTAACACTGACTGACTCTTTAATGTATAGGACTGACTGAATTTTTAGTTTGTAAGACTGACTGAATCTTTAATATATTGGATTGACTGAATCTTTAATGTATACTTGTAAGACTGACTAAGTCTGTAATGTGTAGGACTGACTGAGTATTTAATATATAAGACTGACTGAATCTTTAATGTGTAGGACTGACTGAATATTTAATATATATGACTGACTGAATCTTTAATGTATAGGACTGACTTAATCTTTAATGTATTTGTTTGACTGAATCTTTAATGTATTTGTTTGACTGAATCTTTAATGTTTATGACTGACTGAATCTTTAATGTGTTGGACTGACTGAATCTTTAACGTATATGACTGACTGAATATTACATTCGTAGGAATGTTTGAATCTTTAATGTATATGACTGACTGAATCTTTAATGTGTATAACTGACTGAATCTTTAATGTATAGAACTGACTGAGTCTTTAATGTATAGAACTGACTGAGTCTTTAATGTATATTGACTGACTGAATCTTTAATGTGAAGGACTGACTGAACCTTTAATGTATACATGTAAGACTGACTGAGTCTTCAATGTAAAGGACTGACTGCATATTTAATGTGTAGGACTTACTGAATCTTTAATGTTTCGGATTGACTGAATCTTTAAAGTATAATACTGACTGAATCTTAATGTGTAGGACTGACTGAACCTTTAATGTATAGGGCTGAAGTAAGACCGTGACACATTTTATGCCATGCCACGTTAGATGTCACAGTTTCAAATTGTCACCCGCTCACGTTTCAATCGAGCACGGCATATGTAAGCAAGCAAGCCTCAATTCAGGATAAAATGGTTGAACTGTAACCCACACTGATAATTATACAATTCTATTTACATGATGTGTTCAAGTGTTGGAGTCTGCAAGTTCTTTTCTGCAATTTCAGCCACTTACAAGACATCCAGAGGCTAGAGTGATTACTCTTTCCTTCCTGCAAATTTCATTAGGCCTTCAATTTGTAAATTGGACCAACTCAATAGTCAAATTGTGTTTCCTTTTTGAATTACACTCTCTTTGTTCTGTCTCACTAGAATGATCCACCAACACGGTGTCATGATGATCAATAAAATGTAGCTCTGTAATTCTTACAATACAGTATGTCTAAACTTCTCATTAATTCGGTCCACCCCCACCCCTTACATTTTTTAAATACAAAAAATCCAATCCTCTGAAGTAGATCTCTAAACATATCCTTAAATAGGTTACTCCTGGGGTAGAAACATCCCCAGAGCCCTTAGAAGCCTGTAGATGAAACAACCTTCCATGAGGGCAGCATATGTTAGTGGTGAGGAGGAAAAGAAAAACTCTAAACATCAAGGCAAGGAGAAGTTGTTCTGGAGGAGGAGAAGAGAGCAGGTGGCTGCTGAGTTCAGACTGTCAGGACAAAGCTGCTTTCAGGATGAGGCTGTTTTCTTTTCTCCCTCACTTTTTCTTCCTTCCATCAAGTCTTGTCCTGCTAGGCTTCCAATGTTCTTCCTTCTGCCTGTCTGCCTGCCTGCCTGCTCTGTCCGTCTGCCTGTTTGCCTGTCTGCCTGCCTGCCTGCTCTGTCCGTCTGCCTGTCTGCCTGCTCTGTCCGTCTGCCTGTTTGCCTGTCTGCCTGCCTGCCTGCTCTGTCCGTCTGCCTGTTTGCCTGTCTGCCTGCCTGCTCTGTCCGTCTGCCTGTCTGCCTGCCTGCCTGCTCTGTCCGTCTGCCTGTTTGCCTGTCTGCCTGCCTGCCTGCTCAGTCCGTCTGTCCGTCTGCCTGTCTGCCTGCCTGCCTGCTCTGTCCATCTGCCTGTTTGCCTGTCTGCCTGCCTGCCTGCTCTGTCCGTCTGCCTGTTTGCCTGTCTGCCTGCCTGCCTGCCTGCCTGTCCGTCCGTCTGTCCGTCTGTCCGTCTGCCCGTCTGCCTGCCCGTCTGCCCGTCTGCCCGTCTGTCCGTCTGTCTGTCTGTCTGTCCGTCTGTCCGTCTGTCCGTCTGTCCGTCTGCTCTGTCCGTCTGTCTGCTCTGTCCGTCTGCCCGTCTGTCCGTCCGTCCGTCTACCTCTCTATTTGCCTGCCTGCCTGCCTGTGCCTGCCTTCCTGTCTGTCTGTTCTGCTTCAGAGTGGCATTATTATCAGTAAAGTGCTTCTAAATCCTTCTAGCGCTCAACAACAGGATGTCTTCTGCATGGTAATCCCCTAGGATACTGATCCGTCACTCCTCCCTCACTCTCTCTTGCCTTGCATGCCTAAGACAGCTGGGAAAGCAGTCTCTGCCCAATGATCCCCGCACTGCACACAATGGGGATCTCTCAGACAGGGCAGGCCATTGAGGCCACGGACCAGACAGAACACTGACTGGTCTGTACAGTGGTTTTACAGTAGGGTTGTCTGTGTGCTTGAGAAGAATAACATGAACTCTTCACAGAGTCAAGGGAGACTCTGGGGGAATCAAGGCAGAACAGGAGGGGTATCAAAGGACAGACACTGATGTCTAGCCCATCATCCTCAGATCCCTCAGAGAAGATCATGGAGTTCTTGGTCTACGTCCCAAATGGCACCCTATTCCCTAATAGTGCACTACTTTAACATAGGTTAGTGTAATCCTAGCTCCACCATAATGACCAGAAACTAAGCACAATCACTTCAGCGGTATATACTTTATTCTGCCCGGTAACACCACTATACCTTCCCCTAATACTTTTCAGGCAATGATCTGAATGTCTTCTATTGAGAAGCCTACAGCAGTGTTGTCAAACTCATTCCAGGGCTGAGTGTCCGCAGGTTTTAGTTTTTTCCTTTCAGTAAAGACCCAGACAACAATGTAAGGGGAGTTCCTCTCTAATTAGTGACCTTCAATCAAGTACAAGGGTGGAGCGAAAACCCACAGTTTGACACGTGATATAGAGGATGGCTGTAGAAGAGAAAGTGATAGTCTACTCAGGACTCCTTAGGACTGAAAAACATCCACTGAGATTGAGAGTGAGAGCAGTAGAGAGAGAGAGAGAGGTGGAGAGGGGGAGAGAGAGAGACGGAGAGACAAATTAAAGAGGTATTCATCTGTACTCTAAGCATATTTATACACAGTATTATTAGGAGTAAGGAGATGAGTGGAGTCTACACAGAAAGCCTCTTCTCTGCTCCCCTATCTTGGCATAACGCCCAGCCCTCTCATTCTTAAGTACTTAAGACACTTTCAAGGTTTTTGCTGATTCAGTCTTTCAGCTGATAAATAGGCCATTGAAAGAGTAACAAATTAAAGACATGATGTGTAAGTAAGAGTTTTACTTCCGCTCCCTTCCCCTCCCTTCTACTCTTTTTATTGTCCTGTCTCTCATTTGTTCTGTATTAGTTGAGCTGTCGTTTGCTTATCAGGGACTCTTTGACTTAGTCTGTGAACTCGGTCTTTGAGTTTGTCTTGAAAGCTTTGCTTGTTCATGAAACCTGCATCCTTTCTTGAACATCAACCTTCAACCAAAACATAGACACAAAACACACTACCAAGAATGTGACCAAGGACAAACGGATATCTAACTTCATAAAGACAAACTACAGGATCCTGTCTACACAACATGATCCTTGTTGTTTGACTGAGAAGATAATGCCACAATGAATCTGACAGATAGGGGGCAGCGTACTCAAAGGGACTATACTCATCCTTACAGCAGCCAAACGTGGCTTTGATAGAAGAGAGAGCGTCAGAGGGCTACAACACTCCTTGGAGAACAAACAGAGCATTTTATCCAACTCCATTAACACAACAGTGTGGTTAGGTGGCAACTTAGAGAGTGTATCAGAGACTTTAAAACATACATGGTAAAGACTTCTCAACTGCACTGCACAAAACTGATTCCGTTTTACTAAAATATGCATTGAAATTACATTGTAATTAATCTGTAATAAAAATGTACATTAACATTATGTGTAAATCATATTAAATGCTTTAATATTGTCCTACTTGTGTCATCTATGAGAGACCCCAATCATATCAGATGTAGTGACTGGTTTATGTGTGTATGAGCTCCCGAGTGGCGCAGCGGTCTATAAGGCACTGCATCTCAGTGCAAGAGGCGTCACCGCAGTCCTTGGTTTAAATACAGGCTGCATCACATCCGGCCGTGATCGGGAGTCCCATAGGGCGGCACACAATTTAACCAGCATCGTGCAGGTTTGGCTGGGGTAGGCTGTCATTGTAAATAAGACTTGCCTAGTTAAATGAAGGTTACATTTTATTTTTCACTGCAGCAGTAGGCTGAGAAGAACATCCCTGAAAAAAGGGCCAGAAGCGAAACCTTGCTATATCACCACTCACAGGAACGCCTTACCTTCACAATTCTGCTCATGGCTGAAATGAACCATACACATCTAACTTGCTATATTATGTTCATTATATATAATTTTATTATCAGTATGTTTGCATCCTATATGGCACTCTATTCACCATAGGTATCTGGTCAAAGGTAGTGGACTATTTAGGAAAAAGGGTGCCATTTAGGACACATTCCATAAAACAAACAGGAAAAGGGTGAATTTGCATCAGTGGGCTGGCTTCGCCTTGAAGCTCAGTTGAAATGCATGATTGGAGGATTTAATTATAGAGTATAGAGCAGTGGATGCTGCTGAGGGGAGAATGTCTCATAATGTCTGGAACAGAGCTAATGGAATGGCATCAAACACCTGGAAACCATGTCTTTGATGTATTTGATACCATTCCAGAACTGTGAAGGTAGAGATATCATCTCCTATAGCTTACCATCAGAATGGTGTACTGTAGGTAGAGTCTCTCTCTCTCTCTCTCTCTCTCTCTCTCTCTCTCTCTCTCTCTCTCTCTCTCTCTCTCTCTCTCTCTCTCTCTCTCTCTCTCTCTCTCTCTCTCTCTCTCTCTCTCTCTCTCTCTCTCTCTCTCTCTCTCTCTCTCTCTCTCTCTCTCTCTCTCTCTCTCTCTCTCTCTCTCTCTCTCTCTCTCTCTCTCTCTCTCTCTCTCTCTCTCTCTCTCTCTCTCTCTCTCTCTCTCTCTCTCTCTCTCTCTCTCTCTCTCTCTCTCTCTCTCTCTCTCTCTCTCTCTCTCTCTCTCTCTCTCTCTCTCTCTCTCTCTCTCTCTCTCTCTCTCTGAAGTCATTGGCTACAAATGACTTAGAGCACACTAGTTATAGAACACATTGAGTTCAGCTTGGAAATGTTTCCCTCCTCCTAGATGTGACTAGCCACTGTTATCTCCAACCCTGTGTCTCTCCCCTGTAGCCTACCCCAGGTGTTCCTCTACCACAGCCCCTCATAAGTCCCTCATCCCATCAACCCAATACCTGCTGCTGCTGTGACTACACACACACACACACACACACACACACACACACAGGGTGCATTGACGTCCCAATAGGCAGTCTCTATTCCCCCTGCTATCAACTTACATGCTATAATCATAGCCAATCATATTGGATCAGGCTTGTCTGCCTGAACAGCCCAGCGCAGCATCTGCTGCCTCCATGTGTGTGCGTTCATTCACCTGCTCCAACAGGCTGCAAGCCAGGGATGCTCTGATAAGTCCCATAATTAATAAACCTGATAATTGTGTTTGTTGAAGGGGGAGGAGAGGTATGTTAACAGGTACGATATGTAGACATATAGCTGTGGTATGTTTTTGTAACAGGTGCTCTGAGGCAGTGCTTATCTTTATCTTTATGCCAGTGCAACGGTATGTTTTATTTACATAGTGAAAATGCTTTAGGGCATTGAGATAAAAAAAAAAGTATGGAATATTTGAATCACAATAAAAGGAATAGTTACTGCTGTGAAACTGTTCTGAGTTGTTTACCTATGAGAGCGAGGTTACCTAAGGAGTTGTTTACCTAGGGGAGCTAGGTTACCTAAGATGTTGTTTACCTAGGGTAGCCAGGTTACCTAAGGAGTTGTTTACCTAGGGGAGCTAGGTTACCTAAGGAGTTGTTTACCTAGGGGAGCTAGGTTACCTAAGGAGTTGTTTACCTAGGGGAGCTAGGTTATGTTAGGGATAGGGGGCAGTATTTTCACGTTCGGATGAAAAGCGTGCCCAGAGTAAACTGCCTGCTACTCGGGCCCAGAGTCAAATATTTGTATTAGTAGATTTGGATAGAAAACACTCTGAAGTTTCTAAAACGGTTTGAATTATGTCTGTGAGTATAACAGAACTCATATGGCAGGCAAAAACCTGAGAGAAATCCAACCAGGAAGTGGGAAATCTGAGGCTTGTAGTTTTTCTTTCTAATCCCTATCGGAACTACAGTGTCTGTGGGGTCATATTGCACTTACTAAGGCTTCCACTAGATGTCAACAGTCTTTAGAACCTTGTTTTATGCTTCTACTGTTACTGGGCAGAGAATAGGAGCTCAGTCAATCAGTGGACTGCCTGGGAACAGTGAGTTGTTTACTGCGCGAGCGCGCAGGTGCGTGAGCATGCAGGTGCGCCGCTCCTTTTTTTTCCTCTGTAATGAATACGCTATCGTCCGGTTGGAATATTATTGAAGATTTATGTTAAAAAGACCCTAAGGATTGATTGTAAACATCGTTTGACATGTTTCTACGAATGGTAATGGAACATTTTGACATTTTATTTCTGGCTTTACGCTCGCACATTTTGACTTTGAACACGCAAACAAAAGGAGGCATTTGGAGTTTTTCGAACAAAAATAAAATTTCTTGTGGGAGTCCTGGGAGTGCATTCCGACGAAGATCAGCAAAGGTAAGTGAAGATTTGTAATACTAATTCTGATTTTAGTTGACTCCAGAACTTGGCGGGTATCTGTATAGCTTGCTTTGATGGCTGAGCTCTATACTCAGAATATTGAAAAATGTGCTTTCGCCGTAAAGCTATTTTGAAATCTGACACAGTGGTTGCATTAACCTGTTAGGGCTAGGGGGCAGTATTTACATGGCCGGATAAAAAACGTACCCGATTTAATCTGGTTACTACTCCTACCCAGTAACTAGAATATGCATATAATTATTGGCTTTGGATAGAAAACACCCTAAAGTTTCTAAAACTGTTTGAATGGTGTCTGTGAGTATAACAGAACTCATATGGCAGGCAAAAACCTGAGAAGATGCCAAACAGGAAGTACCCTCTCTGACCATTCCTTGAGCTTCTTGCCTCTGTTTATTGAAGACTGAGGATCTTTGCTGTAATGTGACACTTCCTACGGCTCCCATAGGCTCTCAGAGCCCGGGAAAAAGCTGAATGATATCGAGGCAGCCCCAGGCTGAAACACATTAGCGCGTTTGGATAGTGGCCGATCAGATGGCCATCAGACTAAGGCTCGTGCACGAGGGGATCCCATGCTTTTACTTTCTCTCTCGTTGAATGTAAACAGGCTTTGCCGGTCGGAATATTATCGCTTTTTTACGAGAAAAATGGCATAAAAATTGATTTTAAACAGCGGTTGACATGCTTCGAAGTACGGTAATGGAATATTTAGAATTTTTTTTGTCACGAAATGCGTCGTGCTCGTCACCCTTCTTTACCATTCGGATAGTGTCTTGAACGCACGAACAAAACAGAGGATATTTGAACATAACTATGGATTATTTGGGACCAAACCAACATTTGTTATTGAAGTAGAAGTCCTGGGAGTGCATTCTGGCGAAGAACACCAAAGGTAATAACATTTTTCTTATAGTAAATCTGAGTTTGGTGAGTGCTAAACTTGCTGGGTGTCTAAATAGCTAGCCCTGTGATGCCGGGCTATCTACTTAGAATATTGAAAAATGTGCTTTCACCAAAAAGCTATTTTAAAATCGGACATATCGAGTGCATAGAGGAGTTCTGTATCTATAATTCTTAAAATAATTGTTATGCTTTTTGTGAACGTTTATCGTGAGTAATTTAGTAAATTGTTAATAAATTCACCGGAAGTTTGCGGGGGGTATGCTAGTTCTGAACGTCACATGCTAATGTAAAAAGCTGGTTTTTGATATAAATATGAACTTGATTGAACAAAACATGCATGTATTGTATAACATAATGTCCTAGGAGTGTCATCTGATGATCATCAAAGGTTAGTGCTGCATTTAGCTGTCTTCTGGGTTTTTGTGACATTATATGCTAGCTTGAAAAATGTGTGTCTGATTATTTCTGGCTGGGTACTCTGCTGACATAATCTAATGTTTTGCTTTCGTTGTAAAGCCTTTTTGAAATCGGACAGTGTGGTTAGATTAACAAGAGTCTTGTCTTTAAAATGCTGTAAAATAGTCATATGTTTGAGAAATTGAAGTAATAGCATTTCTAAGGTATTTGAATAACGCGCCACAGGATTCCACTGGCTGTTACGTAGGTGGGACGATTTCATCCCGCCAACCCTAGAGAGGTTAAGGAGAAGTGTATCTATAATTCTTTCAATAACTGTTTTAAAGTTGATCAACGTTTATAAAGAGTATTTTTGTAAATTGATGTTCTCATTCACCGGACGTTTTGGGAGGCAATACATTTTCTGAACATCACATGCCAATGTAAAATGTTTTTTTTTATATAAATATGAACTTTATCGAACAAAACATGCATGTATTGTATAACATTGAGTCCTGGAAGTGTCATCTGATGAAGATCGTCAAAGGTTAGTGATTCATTTTAGCTGTATTTCTGGTTTTTGTGATGCCTCTCCTTGCTTGGAAAATGGCTGTGTGGTTTTTCTTGTGAAGTTGATGTCCTAACATAATCTAATGTTTTGCTTTCGCCATAAAGCCTTTTTGAAATTGGACAATGTCGTTGGATAAACGAGAAGATTATCTTTAAAACGGTGTATAATAATTGTATTTTGAGAAAATTGAATTATGAGATTTTTGCTGTTTTGTATTTCGCGCCATGCTATTACATTGGCTGTTGGCGAGGGGTTCTGCTAACGGAACACCTTTCCATAACTTAAGGAGTTGTTAAAACCACTTAGGGCTAGGGGGCAGTATTTTCACGGCCGGATGAAAAACGTGCCCATATTAAACTGCCTCCTACTCAAACTCAGAAGCTAGGATATGCATATTATTAGTAGATTTGGATAGAAAACACTCTGAAGTTTCTAAAACTGTTTGAATGATGTCTGTGAGTATAACAGAACTCGTATGGCAGGCAAAAACCTGAGAAAAATGGAACCAGGAAGTGGGAGATCTGAGAATTGTAGTTCTTCTTTTGAATCCCTTGAGAAACTACAGTGACATAGGGGTCACGTTGCACTTCCTAAGGCTTCCATGGGCTGTCAACAGTCTTTAGAAACTGGTTTCATCCCTCTCCTGTTACCGGGCAGAAAATAGTAGCTCAGTCAATCAGTGGCCTGTCTGAGGACAGGTGTCTCGTGACGTGCGTGCCTGCGAGCTCGCTGTTTTCTTCTGGGATGAATACCTATTGTCCGGTTGGAAAATTATCGCAATTTTACGTTAAAAAATACCCTAAAGATTGATAGTAAACATTGTTTTACATGTTTCTACAAACGGTAATGGAACTTTTCAACTTTTCGTCTATGGATTTGCGCCCACGACTCATGGCTTTGTAATAGTGTTCTGGATGCGCCAACAAAATGGAGGTATTTGGACATAAATGATGGACTTTGCAGAACAAATGAACATTTCTTGTGGAAGTGGGAGTCCTTCCGAGTGCATTCCGCCGAAGATCAGCGAATGTAAGAACATTTTTCTAACATATTTCAGAGATTTGTCGACGCCGTGGTTGTAGGCTAACTGTATAGCTTAGCATTGAAGGCTAAGTTCTGTAAAGTTATTTTGAAATCTGACAGAGCGGTTGCATAAAGGAGTAGATTATCTATAATTCTTTAAATAATTGTTATAAATTTTGTCAACGTTTATGATGAGTATTTCTGTAAATTGATGTGCCCATTCACCGGCAGTTATGGGGAGATTACATTTTCTGAACGTCATGCGCCAATGTAAAATGGGGTTTTTGGATATAAATATGAACTTGATCGAACAAAAAATGCATGTATTGTCTAACATGATGTCCTAGGAGTGTCATCTGATGAAGATCGTCAAAGGCTAGTGCTAAATTTTTGCTGTATATCTGGTCCTTTGTGACTGCTATCCGTGCCTGGAAAATGGCTTTTTTTTTTTTTGCTAAGGTGCTATCCTAAAATAATCTAATGTTTTGCTTTCACCGTAAAGCCTTTTTGAAATCGGACAATGTGAAGATTATCTTTAAAATGCCGTATAATACTTGAATTTTAATTTTGAGATTTTTGTGTTTTGAATTTCGCGCCGTGCTATTTCACTGGTTGTTGTCCAACCAATCCCGTTAACGGGATTTTATCTGGAAGGGGTCCTCAAGAGGTTTTAACCTAGGCTCACCACAGTGTCATTGTAGTGTGGCACTGCAACACAGAGGGAATGGCCCTACTGTCACAGGTGTTGGTACTCATAAACTCACCAGTTTGGTTTGCAAATGAAAGGCAATCAGAGACATGAAATGACTTAGCTACCGAGGCTACCACTATCCTGGCATCACAGGTGCCATGCTCTACCACCTGAGCTCCATATATACATCTTCACTGGATCAAAAAAAGGATTTTCAATCATGGCAGTTGTATGGGGTGTCAGGTAGCCTGGTGGTTAAGAGTTTTGGACGTTTAACTAAAAGGATGTTGGTTCGAATCCCTGAGCGAACTAGGTGAAAACTCTGTCGATGTACCCTTTAGCAAGGCACTTAACCCTAATTGCTCATGTAAATCGCTTTGGATAGGAGCGTGTGTAAAACATAGTCATTTGCATACTAGAGAGCATTTTACAACATACACTTTAAATATGCATGGCATCAAAATCCATTCTGTCTCCACGAAATGTGGAATCAGATTAACAGTGAGAAAAAGCCTTTCCAGATTTCTGGGGAAATGTGATTAATTTGCTAACTGGGGTAGGGGAATGGGCTACAGTTTAGTAACAGACAAACACAGAAAAAAGTGTTGGACCCTGAAAAATACAGTTCTCTCAATCGTAACCATCTTTAAGTATTGTAAAGCATGTTGCATGTTAGCCATCTATCTCCCCTTTCTCTTTTTCACTGCACTCATCATTATTCTATGGCTAGTTGTTTTTCCATCATGGTCGCTGGCAAGCTGCATGTAACAACAAGGAAGAGTCATTTGCTTTGTCTCAGCTCCTCAATCCTGTGAGGACGCACGCACACACACACCAAACCAACCCCCCCACAAACACACACCCCAACCCTCCATCTCACACAACAAATTAGTCTGTGTTGATTTTTCTTTGTAACATTTCTAGCGTTGATTCAGGAGTTAAATTCACCCTGTAAGAGTGAAATTAACACTCAGTGGTGTAAAAGAACCTGAGAGTTGGCATTAATAACTAGAGCTGGTGTTAATAACTAGAGCTTGTGTTAATAACTAGAGCTGGTGTTAATAACTAGAGCTGGTGTTAATAACTAGAGCTGGTGTTAATAACCAGAGTTGGTGTTAATAACCAGAGCTGGTGTTAATAACCAGAGTTGGTGTTAATAACCAGAGCTGGTGTTAATAACCAGAGTTGGTGTTAATAACTAGAGCTGGTGTTAATAACCAGAGCTGGTGTTAATAACTAGAGTTGGTGTTAACAACCAAAGTTGGTGTTAATAACCAGAGCTGGTGTTAATAACTAGAGCTGGTGTTAATAACCAGAGCTAGTGTTAATAACCCGAGTTGGTGTTAATAACTAGAGTTGGTGTTAATAAACAGAGTTGGTGTTAAAAATCAGAGTTGGTGTTAATAACCAGAGTTGGTGTTAATAACCAGAGTCACTGTTTAAACAGTCCCATCAAAACCACACCACATCATTATCATATATCCCAGCATGCTCAAAAAAACACCCACATGCTGTAGGAATCTATGGTCTGATGCCCGGTTGAAGTCCTCCTCCCAGCCCAGAGCTTGGACTGAGGCCTGCTCTAATCCCTCTGCTTAAGAGTTGCACCACCCTGGATTTTTCTGCACCACCACACTGTATGTTGCTGGCCACATGGAGCCCCAACCCTGTACCTAACCCTACCCTTACCCCTACCCCTACCCCTACCCTTACCCTTGCCCCTGCCCCTGCCCATACCCATGCCCCTACCCTTATCCCTACCCTTACCCCTGCCCCTACCCCTGCCCCTGCTCCTGCCCCTATCCTTACCCCTGCCCCTGCCCCTACCCTTACCCCTGCCCCTGCCCCTGCCCCTACCCCTGCCCCTACCTTTACCCATTACACGCTTACACTAGCTCTACTCTATATGGGCTGCCTCATAACTGGCAACCTTTTCCCTAGTCAAAAGGCTATGTAGGGAATAGGTTGCCATTTGGGTTGTAGTCAAGGATATCCTCTGACACCTGATCTACTCTTTCATCGGCAATGTCCATACCCACTGCATGAGTGCACAACTTGATAGCTATCTGGATAAAACCTTTAGTCACAGCACCTGGGTTGGTGCGGCTCAGGTAACTGCTCCTCTTCCTGGACACTGTTGCTACCTCTACACTATTACATTCATTAGGGAAAGGGGATACCTAGTCAGTTGCACAACTGAATGCATTTATCCGAAATGCGTCTTCCACATTTAACCGAACCCCTCTGAATCAGAGAGGTGCGGGGACTGCCTTAATCAATGTCATCGGCACCCAGGGAGCAATTGTTCTTTGGTGTTAACTGCCTTGCTCAAGGGCGGATTGGCAGATTTTTTCCCACCTTGCCAGCTCGGGGATTCGAACCAGCAACCTTTCGGTTACAGGCCCAACGCTCTTGACCACTTTGCTCCCTGCCATCCCTACTATAACTTGTTACATAATGCTTCAGTGGACTGATTGTCAGCGCTTCATGTTCTCTTCAGCCAGTTCGGAACCTGCCATCTCCTAAAGCCCAACCACAAGACTCAAACAGAACCAGAGACTGACAGGTGCAGAGGTGGGACGTAAAGTGACAGGAATGCTGGTTAAAAGCTAGGCTAGCTCCAATAGCCACCAAGCAAAGTTAACTGAGTGAGGACCTAGTCTGCTTTAAACAAACAGACCACAGAGGAAAACATACACTGTACAGTCTCCTCCATGCCACTGCTTCCAGCCGCCACCACCACAAAACAAGGCATGAAATCCTAATGCCTCCCAACTACACAACACATGAAATACTACTGCCTCCCAACTACACAACACATGAAATACTACTGCCTCCCAACTACACAACACATGAAATACTACTGCCTCCCAACTGCACAACACATGAAATACTACTGCCTCCCAACTGCACAACACATGAAATACTACTGCCTCCCAACTGCACAACACATGAATCATCTCAGCATGACATCCCTCAGCGCCCAGAGCCAGATTCTCATCTTCCATCCCTTCCTCCCTCCGTCTCGTAAATGAACCAGGGGAGAGAGAAAGCCAGAGCCAGGGCAGGGGGAGAGAGAAAGCCAGGGCAGGGGGAGAAAGAAAGCCAGGGCAGGGGGAGAGAGAAAGTCAGAGCAGGGGGAGAGAGAAACCCAGAGCCAGGGTGGGGGGAGAGAGAAACCAGAGCCAGGGCGGGGGGAGAGAGAAAGCCAGAGCCAGGGCGGGGGGAGAGAGAGAGCCAGGGCGGGGGGAGAGAGAGAGCCAGGGCAGGGGGAGAGAGAAAGCTATGGCAGGGGGGAGAGAGAAAGCCAGGGCAGGGGGAGAGAGAAAGCCAGGGCAGGGGGAGAGAGAAAGCCAGGGCAGGGGGAGAGAGAAAGCCATGGCAGGGGGAGAGAGAAAGCCAGAGCAGGGGGAGAGAGAAAGCCAGAGCAGGGGGAGAGAGAAAGCCAGAGCGGGGGGAGAGAGAAAGCTAGGGCGGGGGGGAGAGAGAAAGCCAGGGCGGGGGGGAGAGAGAAAGCCAGGGCGGGGGGAGAGAGAAAGCCAGAGCCAGGGCGGGGGGGGAGAGAGCCAGGGCAGGGGGAGAGAGAAAGCTATGGCAGGGGGAGAGAGAAAGCCAGGGCAGGGGGAGAGAGAAAGCCAGAGCAGGGGGAGAGAGAAAAGCCAGGGCAGGGGGAGAGAGAAAGCCAGGGCAGGGGGAGAGAGAAAGCCAGAGCAGGGGGAGAGAGAAAGCCAGAGCAGGGGGAGAGAGAAAGCTAGGGCAGGGGGAGAGAGAAAGCCAGGGCGGGGGAGAGAGAAAGCCAGGGCAGGGGGAGAGAGAAAGCCAGAGCCAGGGCAGGGGGAGAGAGAGAGCCAGGGCAGGGGGAGAGAGAAAGCCAGAGCCAGGGCAGGGGGAGAGAGAAAGCTAGGGCAGGGGGAGAGACAAAGCCAGAGCCAGGGCAGGGGGAGAGAGAAAGCCAGAGCCAGGGCAGGGGGAGAGAGAAAGCCAGAGCCAGGGCAGGGGGAGAGAGAAAGCCAGAGCCAGGGCAGGGGGAGAGAGAAAGCTAGGGCGGGGGGAGAGAGAAAGCCAGAGCCAGGGCAAGGGGAGAGAGAAAGCCAGAGCCAGGGCAAGGGGAGAGAGAAAGCCAGGGCAGGGGGAGAGAGAAAGCGAAGGCAGGGGGAGAGAGAATGCCAGGGCAGGGTGAGAGAGAAAGCCAGAGCCAAGGCAGGGAGCTTCTTTCCACTTCTGTGCTGCAGTAATGACCCAAGGGAGTTGAAGGGTCATACAGGAGTTAGGCAGCACAAAAACAGCCCCCCAAAAGAGGCATCCTGACTCAAGTAGTGTCATATCAAGAGACACAGGTCCATGATGTGATAGTAATCTACTGAAAGTGTAGAGACAATGTGGGATGGACGGATGGACTCTCACTTGAAGAGATAGCCAGGGTGTCCTTTCTGTCTGCTGGATGAGTTACACGTCTAAGTACATTTTAAATCCTCCACTTATCACTGGAGCTGTAAAAGACATGGTAAGCTCTCTACGAGGAACACTCAAAATGAGACCGGATATCTCTCCCTCGAAAGATGCTCCCAAGAATTGTAAAGTAAGCAAAACATAAGGATTTGGCTTCTTCTCCTTGCTGAAGAATCAATAGGTTTTGCAGTGTTCTTGACAAAGCGTACTGGACCATGCTCAGGTTAATGGTCCAGAAAGCTCCCATCTGTCTGCAAAAGAGATCCCAGCATGTCCTCTCTCTGCTGTGTGTGTGTGTGTGTGTGTGTGTGTGTGTGTGTGTGTGTGTGTGTGTGTGTGTGTGTGTGTGTGTGTGTGTGTGTGTGTGTGTGTGTGTGTCACAAGATGTGATGACTTTCATTGGATTTCCAAATGCAGGTCAAGCACACGGCCATTAACCTTGAAACCATGAGGCAGAAAGAAACAAAAAACACGTTTATGA